>NW_019942915.1:61561-65212 GCF_002910315.2 Salvelinus sp. IW2-2015 | reverse complement strand
CTTCCCTGACACTTTCG
Source organism: Salvelinus sp. IW2-2015 (assembly GCF_002910315.2). Classification (NCBI taxonomy): domain Eukaryota; kingdom Metazoa; phylum Chordata; class Actinopteri; order Salmoniformes; family Salmonidae; genus Salvelinus; species Salvelinus sp. IW2-2015. The sequence continues at coordinate 65,195 of NW_019942915.1, read as the reverse complement.
GCTCTTCCTGACCTCTTGATCTCGCCACAAAAATGGTCTGTTGGCAAAATCAAAATTACTAACCATACAAAATGAGAAAACAATAAACACAGAGAGGCCAATGCAATCTCACCTAAATAAACACAATCTCAAAGTTTATTTGTGGAAAATATTGAAAATAAAAATCTCAAACATATGGCAAATCTTGTCTCCAACCCTCTATCCTATTCATCCTCTGGATGAGTAATGCTGCACGACAACTCCATGCCTTTCTGTCCATCACGCTTGCCATTTACTAAATATGACATTTGCGCATAACTGAAGCATAGAGACCAGGGATCGGCTGGTTTTTTCCATTTTCTCGCCAACTAGACACTTAACAGTCTCTCTCTCTCTCTCTCCTCTCTCATCTTACATCTCGTCTCCTCTCTCTCTCCTTCGATCCCTTCATGCTCTCTCTCTCTCTCTCTTCTCTCTCTCTCTCTCATCTCATCTCTCGCTCCTCTCATGCTACTCCTCTCTCTCTCTCCCCCTACCCATCTCTCCTCTCTCCTACTCTCTCTCCTCTCTCTCTCTCTCTCTCTTCTCTCCTCTCCTCTCTCTCGTCTCTTCTCTCTCCCCTCCCCTACTCTGCTCTCTCTCCCCTTCTCTCTCTTTCTCCCACCTCCTCTCTCATCTCTCGTATCTCTCCCCCTTCTCTCCGTCTCTCAGTCTCTCATCTCTCTCGTCATCTCCCCTCTCTCCACCTACGTCTCTCTCCTCCCCTACCTCTCTACCCTCTCTCTCTCTTCTCTCTCTCTCTTTCTCTCTCTCGTCTCTCCCTACCACCCCCTCTCTCGTCTCCCCGTTCTCTCCTTTCTTCTCTCCCACCCTCACTCTCTCATACGTCCTCACTATCTTCCCCCTTCTCTCCGCTCGTCTCCTTCTCTCTTCTTCATCTCACTCTCTCTCTCCCCCTTTCTCTCTTTTCCCCCTCCACTCCTCTCTCTCCCCTCAGTTAACAATCGTCTCTTTTATAAAAAATGGCTTTCTCACGCACTCACTCAGGGTTCTTCCACTTGAAAGTCAATCACAGCCTACCCCTTTCACAGCTGCATGTTTCTACAGAGCTGGTTGAGACAACTCATTGTTTAAACGGAAGATGCATTTCTCCTAGCCTCAATGGACTCGGGCATGCCAAAATAAGACATTCCTGGACTTGATGTGCCTAGTATAACGTTGAGATCGGACTCAGGCATGCAAACCCTGACAAGACCACACACACACAAACGCGCACAACAGACCGCTCAGGGATTGAGCACACACGCAGACACACACACACGCAGACACACCACACACACACACCAACACACACACACACAACACACACCAGACACCAGACAAGCAATCAAATTTATCGCTTACCTTTGATAATCTTCGGATGTTTGCACTCACGAGACTCCCAGTTACACAATAAATGTTATTTTTGTTCGATAAAGATTATTTTTATAACCAAAAACCGCCATTTGGTTTGCGCGTTATGTTCAGAAAACCACAGGCTCGTTCCGGTCCTGAAAGGCAGACGAAAATTCCAAAAAGTATCCGTAATGTTCATAGAAACCTGTCAAACGTTTTTTTAAATCAATCCTCAGGTTGTTTTTAACATACATAATCGATAATATTTCAACCGGACGGTAACCTATTCAATACTACAGAGAAAGAAAATGTCGAGCTACATCTCTCGCGCGCAGGAACTAATCAAAGGACACCTGACGCGTTTTGAAAAATCTCGCTCATTTTTCTAAATAAAAGCTTGAAACTATGTCTAAAGCCTGAGGAAGCCATTGGAAAAGGAACCTGGTTGATACCCCTTTAAATGGAGGGGCAGGCAACGGAACAGGGATTTTTCCAAATAAAAGGCACTTCCGGGTTGGATTTCAAATCAAATCAAATCAAATTTTATTAGTCACATACACATGGTTAGCAGATGTTAATGCGAGTGTAGCGAAATGCTTGTGCTTCTAGTTCCGACAATGCAGTAATAACCAACAGTAATCTAACCTAACAATTCCACACTACTACCTTACACACACACACAAGTGTAAAGGGATAAAGAATATGTACATAAAGATATATGAATGAGTGGTGGTACAGAACGGCATGGCAGATTTCCTCAGGTTTTTGCCTGCAAAATCAGTTCTGTTATACTTACAGACAATATTCTGACAGTTTTGGAAACTTTAGAGTATTTTCTATCCTAATCTGTCAATTATATGCATATTCTAGCATCTGGACCTGAGAAATAGTCAGTTTACCTTGGGAACGTTATTTAAAAAATAAAAAATAAAAATTCTGCCCCCTAGCTGAAAGAAGTTAATGACATTTGGGGAAAGTCTGTTTCCAGGGAGGCAAGGCTATTCAGCCTGGTTTCTTCTTCATTGTCCTCAGGGGCAATGCTGACTTAGTCAGGCTGGAACAGCTAGGAGGCTAGGAAATTGTCTGGGTGTGAACAAGCACAGAGGAGATTTCATTTTTGGTTTTATGGACGACCTTAGGAGTTCTTTCACATGTAGGCTAAGACAACTACAGGTATGAATGGTAAACCCAGACAAACAGGTACACAGCCACACACACAAAGGAGAGCAGAGAAAGGAAGTCAAGCAATGTGTGTTGAGTATTGACCCAGAAAACACTGTTTTGCAGACTGGCCCTCTAAATACCAACATGTCATGTGACATGGAGTATATGAGCAATAGGGAGAGGAGACAGGGTGAATACAGGGTGACATGTACCATGATGGTGGAAGAGAGGGGAGATTAGAGAAGAGGGGTGAGAGGAGAGGGTGACAGGAGGGAGAAAGGGGAGGAGTTAGAGGGGCGAGAAGGGTGAAAGGAGGGGTTACATGATAGGAGAGGAGTGAGAGGAGGGGGAGATGAGGGTGAGGAGTGAGAGTAGGGTGAGAACAGTGAGACTAGGGTGAGAGGAGTGAGAGGAGGGTGAGATGAGGGTGAGAGGGGGTGAGAGGAGTGAGAGGGGTGAACAGAGGACAACCGGGATGTGAACATGGGCAGGAGAGAGGGAGAGAGAGAGGTAATGTAGCAGAGAGAGATGGAGCGAGGGATGAATGGCCCACAGCTTCAGGTTATTGCTGTCTGTAGAACTCCCTCCATCCATCCCTGTGTGTTAGTCAGACTCAGGACCCAACATCTCCCCAGGAAGCAGTCTTCTTCATAGTCACAGGAATTAGGGGTGCTGAGGGGGCTGCAGCACCCCCTAATAAATCAAAAAAAAAATAATATATACAGCATATTTTTTTATTATATACTTTTTTCCACCCAATAAACTAGGCCTTTATTACTTTATTACTTCCTGTTTGAGCAGATAAATACTCCTCAGCACCCCCTTTCTTCCTCTTCTGCGCTTCATATACTGTCTCCTCCTCCACCACCCCACCACCAACTTCCTCATTTCCCTCTCTCCTCTTGTCCCTTCCTCTCTTGTCACCCATCCCACCCACCAACTATCCTCTTCCTCTCTCCTTCGGTCCCTTCCTCCATCCATCCACCACCCCACCACCAACTTTCCTCTTCCCTCTCTCCTCTGTCCCTCTCCTCCTCACCCCTCCACCACCAAACTTCCTCTTCCCTCTCTCCTCTGTCCCTTCCTATCTCTCTCG
>NW_019942915.1:57761-61536 GCF_002910315.2 Salvelinus sp. IW2-2015 | reverse complement strand
TGTGACATGTACATGATGTGGAAGAGAGGGGAGATTAAGAGAGGGTGAGAGGAGAGGGTGACAGGAGGGAGAAAGGGGAGGAGTTAGAGGGGCGAGAAGGGTGAAAGGAGGGGTTACATGATAGGAGAGGAGTGAGAGGAGGGGGAGATGAGGGTGAGAGGTGAGAGTAGGGTGAGAACAGTGAGACTAGGTGAGAGGAGTGAGAGGAGGTGAGATGACGGTGAGAGGGGGTGAGAGGAGTGAGAGGGGTGAACAGAGGACAACCGGATGTGAACATGGGCAGGAGAGAGGGAGAGAGAGAGGTAAGTGTAGCAGAGAGAGATGAGCGAGGGATGATGGCCCACAGCTTCAGGTATTGCTTGTCTGTAGAACTCCTCCATCCATCCCTGTGTGTTATCAGACTCAGGACCCAACATCTCCCCAGGAAGCAGTCCTTCTTCATAGTCACAGGAATTAGGGTGCTGAGGGGGCTGCAGCACCCCCTAATAAATCAAAAAAAAAATAATAATACAGCATATTTTTTATTATATATTTTTCACCCATAAACTAGGCCTTTATTATTATTACTTCTGTTTGAGCAGATAATACTCCTACAGCACCCCCTTTCTTCCTCTTCGCTATTCTCCTCTGTCTCCCCTCCACCACTCCCACCCCCTTCTACTACCTTCCTCCCCTCTGTCCCTTCCTCCTCCTACACCACCACACCAACTTCCTCTCCCTCTCTCCTTCAATCTTCTCCTCCTCCACCACCCCACCACCAACTCCTCACTCTCTTTTCCCCTTCTCTCCTTCTTGCCCACCACAATACCCTACCCTTCTCTTCCTCCTCCTCCTCACCCCACCACCAACTTCCTCTATCCCTCTCTCCTCTACGGTACCCTTCTCCATCCTCCACCTACTGCCACCACCAACTTCCTCTTCCCTCTCTCCTCTGTCCCTTCCTCCCTCCTCCACCACCCCACCACCAACTCCTCTTCCCTCCTCCTCTGTCCCTTCATCCTCCTCCACACCAAACTTCCTCCCCTCTCTTCTCTATACCCCTACCCATCGCCTACCTCCACCACCCCACCCACCAAACTTCCTCTCTCACCTCTCTCCTCATGTTCCCCTTCCTCCTCCTCCGACCACACCCACCAACAACTTCTTTCTTCCCCTCTCTTCCCTTCCTTCCGCCCCACCACCCCACCACCAACTTCTTTCCTCTCTCCTCTGTCCCTTCCTCCTCCTCCACCACCCGCCAACTCGTCCTCTCTTCATGTGGTAGCCTAGCACCCTCCATTCCTGTCTTCCTGTGAGGAAAAATCATATTATTCACTTATTTGGTGGACTATGTAAAAATATTATTGTCCTTCTAATGCCTGTTTTTATTGTCGCCACTCTACGCCCTACAGCTAGTCTGGGGTTAGGAAATGGGTTCTACTAGAGATAGCTCCTTGAAGCTGACAATTGACTTGTGTTGGTGATAAAAACCTAAAAGCTAGCATTCTATAGACAAGATGTGGTGTGTGTGACTCGAGATAGAGAGAGTCGGGAAGAGTTAAGAACAATGCCTCAGAGTTTCCCAGATGCCAGGAAGATGAGACAAAGTAAAAGACCATCGAGTGTAGATAACCAAGATGGCTTATGGGAAGGTTAGAAGTGACTGACTAAGCAATCTTCGTATCAGCTATATAAAAACTGTGCATCGTCTGTAAAGGCTAGACTCTCAGCCTAACAGTCAGTCAAGACTGGTGGGCTGACGGTCTCATTCTTGCAATAATTAATCGATATTAAAAAAAGATGATTGTTTGAAGAAATGACCAAGTCTCTCTCAGTACTGAATTTCCACGACATTTTTGGCGACGAGGATGGGAACTGCAACTTCACCTGTTGACCGCTCCTGATCTGGGTAAACTGTGCACAGGGGATCAGAAATTAGGATCTCGGGGTACACCACGCTAATTTTTATTATTGAGCAGCTGGACCCGCCTATTATCTGAGAGGTAGCGGGCATGGGTGGATACCAGATCTCGGACAGAGTACTGAGAGAGGTAGGCTTGGACAATCTATCAATAAGTGATGAAATTATAAATGTAAAATTAATTTTTTTTAAATTAAAGTCCCTGTTTGAGGCTACGCTCAGAACGAGGTCTTCCTTAATAGGCCCACAGCTGAGGTGACGAGCAGGACTGAGTTGAGTTGATAAGAGTGTTCTTAAGTGAGGTATCCTTGGGCATGATTGTTAATTAGCCAGTTGCGGGCAACCAAAAGTCCAATCCGTGGTACTAACTTGATCACAGTAGGATGGTGAGGTTTGTGGGAACGAGGGACCAGAGCCTGGTGACACCCTGAGGACACTGGTCCTGGCGAAGCTCTATTAGACGAGGGACCTGCGCTCGGTGACACCTGAAAGGACACTGGTTCTGGCGAAGTTCTATTGGACGAGGGACCTGCGCCCGGTGACACCTGAAAGGACACTGGTCCTGGCGAAGTTCTATTAGACGAGAGATCTGCGCCCGGTGACACCTGAAAGGACACTAGTCCTACTGAAAGGACACTGGTCCTGGCGAGTTCTATTAGACGAGAGATCTGCGCCGGTGACACACTGAAAGGACACTGGTCCTGGCGAAGTTCTATTAGACGAGAGATCTGCGCCCGGTGACACCTGAAAGGACACTAGTCCTGGCGAAGTTCTATTAGACGAGAGATCTGCGCCCGGTGACACCTGAAAGGACACTAGTCCTGGCGAAGTTCTATTAGACGAGAGATCTGCGCCCGGTGACACCTGAAAGGACACTGGCCCTGGCGAAGTTCTATTAGACGAGAGATCTGCGCCGGTGACACCTGAAAGGACACTAGTCCTGGCGAAGTTCTATTATAAACGTGTTGTGTTTTGTTAGGTATGCCCTGGGTTACTATTGTTAGGTGTTATTGTAAGTATTTTGTTATTCCTGATACTTAGAAAATATGAGGTAAGGTTGGATTTTGCACATTTAGATAGACATAAAATAATCTACACCATAGTAATCTCAGTAGGTGATATCCCAGTGTGGATGCAACACCCGGTTGTGGGACCTCTATTTAGGCAATATTTTGATAAGGTATGGGTTTCCTGTTCATACAGAGAGGGTTTGGAATCTAAAAACAGCACAAACCGGTTTTCTTTGTCTGTCTCATTCCCCTCTGTGTTTTTCTGTGAATGAGATACAAGAGAGTGTGAGGTGAAGTATGGTTTGGGAACAGTACTGTGTGAATGAGATACAAGCGAGTGTGAGGGAAGTATGGTTTGGGAACAGTACTGTGTGAATGAGATACAAGCGGGTGTGAGGGAAGCATGGTTTGGGAACAGTACTGTGTGAATGAGATACAAGCGAGTGTGAGGGAAGTATGGTTTGGGAACAGTACTGTGGAATGAGATACAAGAGAGTGTGAGGGAAGTATGGTTTGGCGGAACAGTACTGTGTTGAATGAGATACAAGCGGTGTGAGGGAAGTATGGTTTGGGAACAGTACTGTGGAATGAGATACAAGCGGGTGTGAGGAAGTATGGTTTGGGACAGTACTGTGTGAATGAGATACAAGAGGTGTGAGGGAAGTATGGTTTGGGAACAGTACTGTGTGAATGAGATACAAGCGAGTGTGGGAAGTATGGTTTGGGAACAGTACTGTGTGAATGAGATACAAGAGAGTGTGAGGGAAGTATGGTTTGGGAACAGTACTGTGTGAATGAGATACAAGCGAGTGTGAGGGAAGTATGGTTTGGGAACAGTACTGTGTGAATGAAGGATACAAGCGGT
>NW_019942915.1:47309-51723 GCF_002910315.2 Salvelinus sp. IW2-2015 | reverse complement strand
CCTGGCGAAGTTCTATTGGACGAGAGATCTGCGCCCGGTGACACCTGAAAGGACACTAGTCCTGGCGAAGTTCTATTAGACCGAGAGATCTGCGCCGGTGACACCTGAAAGGACACTAGTCCTGGCGAAGTTCTATTAGACGAGAGATCTGCGCCCGGTGAGTGAGGGAAGTATGGTTTGGGAACAGTACTGTGTGAATGAGATACAAGCGAGTGTGAGGGAAGTATGGTTTGGGAACAGTACTGTGTGAATGAGAGTTTTGTGAGTCTAGAATTAAGTGTTCATCTTACATTTGGATAATAAGATATGTAGCGTTATCTTGGGGTTACGTTCTACACTGCCGATCATAGAATATCACGGAGTGGTATTATTAAGTTCTAGATGTTATTCTATAATTTCTGGAAGACTAGAGAACCGTTGAGAATTATTCCCATTGGGCAGCGTCCGAGTGTATGGATGAGGAGTCGTTGGAAACGGAGTGATTCATTAATGTGAGTACATAAGATTTCCTACGTTATATATTGATTCTGTGAAGACATGAACAAAAAAAAAGAATGATAAATTGTATGTGTGTATAATCGATCCCTCTCTCCCTAACTTCAGTCATCGCTCCATCATTCAGTCCAGCCCCTGGCCTGGGGGAATTAAAGCATTTTGGCACAGGCTATTTCTGGTCTCTGCCAGGTTACAATGGGAGTTAACCGCTGTCTGTAAAGTGAGGTAGGGAGTGGGGGAGGCTGGCTGCTTATTGCGCTGGGAACTTAACTTATTGCATGGGAGACTGCACAGCCCCCCACCCTCTTCAATCATGCTTTTATTGGGAGATTACAATCGGAGGCAGGGACGTTTTTTCTCTACTGTCTCCTCTCTACAGCTGCACCCCCCTAAACAGCATCAGCTACAGTCTCTCTCTGTCTCTTTCTCTTTCTCCCTCTGCCTCTGTTTAAATCTATCTTTCTGTGTCTCTCTCTCTCCCTCTCTCTCTCTTTCTCTCTCTCTGGCTGGTCGATTGGCTCCCTCTCTCTGTCATAAGTCCCGATAAGGTGACCAAACGGTGGGCACTCTCGACGGGGCTTGTCACCCGCTCTGCTGCCCCCCGCCGTGCCCATCTCCCCCTCCTTCCCTCAGCCCCCCGCCCACCAAAGGTCAGTTGTCACTGGGACCTCATTATGAGGAACAGAGACTGGAATAGACAGTGTGTGTGTGTGTGTGTGTGTGTGTGTGTGTGTGTGTGTGTGTGTGTGTGTGTGTGTGTGGTGTGTTTGTGTGTGTGTGTGGTGTGTGTGTGTGTGTGTGTGTGTGTGTGTGTGTGTGTGTGTAACAACAAGCTCTCAAAATCTCATGGCAGAATCTAAGTTTGTCTATAAACATCCCATTTCAAAGTTTAGTCAATAATTCCAGAGGTTAAGGTGAGGTTGGGATAGGGTTACGACTGCCTAGCACTGGGATTGAACATACAACCCTCGGAGCCGGACCTTGCAGCTTCTGCCCATCCACCATCCCTGTTCACAACGCCCTGGTAAAACTGAAGCCTGCACCTTAGCACACACCCACACACCCACCCACACCCACATCCACACACCCACCCACACACCCACCCACCCACCCACCCACACACCCACCCACCACACACACCACCCACCCACCCACACACCACACACCCACCACACCCCACCACACCCACACACACACACACACCCACACACCCACACCCACACAAACACCCACCACACCCACCCAACACACCCACCCACCACCACACACCACCCCCACACCCACCCACACACCCACACACCCACCCACACACCCACCCACACACACCCACCCACACACCACCCACACACACCCACCCACACACCCACCCACACACCACACCCACACCACCCACCCACCCACAACACCCACACAACACCACCAACCCACCACACACCCACACACCCACACCACCCACCCACACACCCACCCACACACCCACACACCCACCCACCCACACACCCACCCACCCACCCACCCACACCCACAACACCCACCCACACACACACAACACACCACCCACCCACACACCCACCCACCCACACACCCACACACCCACACACCCACACACAGTTATACATTCATGCTACAACACATATCACATCTGCTACTACCAGACTCTTATTATGATTGCTAAATACTACACAATTTAAACACTTGCAACCAACCCCCCTTCCCCAAAACACGTGTAAAATTGGACTAAATTGTGCCTTCCTGTATTATACTTATGATAAAATGTGTATTCTATAAAAAACATTTTTTTTATACATTTTAAGTGAGAAATAGGCATTGGTCTGAAGCTGAAAAAGAAAGTAAATTCACATGAGCAACACCCATGCTCTAGCAAGGTTTTCCAGCACAGCTTTGACCTACTACAGTAGCTATGTTGGTCTTCTGTACTTCATACTCTGAGGAGGTGCTCCTAAAATAATGTGATTTGTACCTCATACAAGCTCATGTATTGCATTCTTCCCACGCTAAGACATTACCCAATTCCACTACCTTCTCAAGCTTTTATTTTATCATTTAAAGCAAGCTTTACTTTTATACTTACAACACCGGTTTTTTAATTTTTCTATTTAACTAGGCAAGTCAGTTATAAACAAATTCTTATTTACAATGACTGGCCTAACCCGGACGACGCTGGGCCAATTGTGCGCCGCCCTATGCGACTCCCAATCACGGCCGGATGTGATACAGCCTGGACCATCATGCTTGATCGAGCTGTTTTGTATTGTAGTAATGTGGTGCCTGCCTGTATTTCCTTACATTTTTATTTTACCAATACATGTCATTGAAAAATAAAACTGTTTTAGTCAGGAGGTACTCAACATAACATAACTACAGGAGGTCGTGTATTGGACTGTCACGACTTCCGCCGAAGTCGGTCCCTCTCCTTGTTCGGGCGGCGTTCGGCGGTCGACGTCACCGGCCTTCTAGCCACCGCCGATCCACTTTTCATTTTCCATTTGTTCTGTCTTTGTCTTATCACACCTGGCTTCACTCAACCAATTACTTGTTTATTATTTAACCCTCTGTTCCCCATGTTGTGTTCATGAGTGATTGTTTGTTGTAATTCGGTCCGTGTTTGTGGGCTATCATTGTTCCCTTGTATATTTGTATTTTTTGAGTAAAGTACTTCAATTCCTCATATCTGCTGTCTGCTAGGACCGCTACATGGACACAGTCACTCATATAGATTCCTGATTTCTGTAACCGCTAGCTTACCTGTGAAATATTGACATAAGCACAGAACCACTTGTTTTTCAAACATGGTCCTGTTTTATCAATTGCTGTGCTGAACAATGGACAGTTCATAACCTCATTACCTGTCAAATGGTTATGTAGCTTAAAGTTATGCGTGTATTTGTATTTATTTTCACAATAAAGATGATGACGCTACAATTATACACATTTACAATAGGCCTATATCTACAAATACATACATATACTCACACACATACTGTATAAATATATATATATATACTGTATATATATATACTGTACCAGTTAAAAGTTTGGACACACCTACTCATTCAAGGGTTTTTCTTTATTTTTACTATTGAATAATATTGAAGACATCAAAACTATGAAATAACACACATGGAATCATGTAGTATATTTTAGATTCTTCAAAGTAGCTACTCTTTGCCTTAATGACAGCTTTGCACAATCTTGGCATTCTCTCAACCAGCTTCACCTGTAATGCTTTTCCAACGATCTTGAAGGAGTTCCCACATATGATGGGCACTTGTTGGCTGCTTTTCCATTATTCTGCGGTCCAACTCACCGCAAAGTTTTTCAATTGGGTTGAGGTCGGGTGATTGTGGAGGCCAGGTCATCTGATGCAGCAGCCCATCACTCTCCTTCTTGGTCAAATAGCCCTTACACAGCCTGGAGGTGAGTTGGGTCATTGTCCTGATGAAAAACAAATGATAGTCCCACTAACCTCAAACCAAATGGGATGGCGTATCGCTGCAGAATGCTGCTGGTTATGTGTGCCTTGAATTCTAAATAAATTGCAGACAGCATCACCAGCAAAGCACCCCACGCTATCACACCTCCTCCTCCGTGCTTCACAGTGGGAACCACACATGCAGATATAATCCATTCACCTACTCTGCGTCTCACAGAGACAGTTTCATTACAGAAATTGCAGCCCAAATAAATGCAGCTGAGTAGTAGAATCCGGTGTGGTAGCTCCTTCATCACCTTGTGTCGTGTCAATAGCAAAGCCTTCATCACCCTGTGGCTCGTCAATAGCAAAGCCTTCATCACCCTGTGGTTCGTCAATAGCAAAGCCTTCATCCCCCTGTGGCTCGTCAATAGCAAAGCCTTCATCCCCCTGTGGCTCGTCAATAGCAAAGCCTTCATCCCCCTG
>NW_019942915.1:32185-47294 GCF_002910315.2 Salvelinus sp. IW2-2015 | reverse complement strand
CTTCATCCCCCTGTGGCTCGTCAATAGCAAAGCCTTCATCCCCCTGTGGCTCGTCAATAGCAAAGCCTTCATCCCCCTGTGGCTCGTCAATAGCACATGTGGTAACTCCTGATACAAACACAATGGCAATTGACAAACTGCTAAGAAACATCTGTAAAATAGAACCTCATTAGAGGTGTAAAAAAGATTTTTAAGAATACATATTTACAATTCTGACGTTGGCTACGTGCTCTAAGTGTCACGCCCTGGCCTTAGTTATCTTTGTTTTCTTTATTATTTTAGTTAGGTCAGGGTGTGACATGGGGGATGTTTGTGTGTTTTTGTCTCGTCTGTACGATGTATTGTGTGTATATGAATAAGCGTAAGTCGTTTGTCAGCTCCACGTGGGCCAGCTTGACACATTTCTTAGATTCGCAAATAACAGAAAGTGGCGCCTGAAAAGGAGAAATGTTTACAACCTGTGCAACTTACCTCATGCATTTGAATCAGCGTAAGTCCTTTGTCAGCTCCACGTGGGCCAGCTTGACAAATTTCTTAGTTTCTCAAATGACAGAATGTGGCGTGTAGAGATGGCCCGGCGCTCAGTCAATCAGCTGGTGTACGCATGAGTGTATCCCCTCAATACTCCACCCTGCCATTAAGCAGTGTGTCCCTGGGGATGCACTGTAGGGATGGCGTGTATCTGACCGATGAGGGCAACGACTTCTTCCTTGAGAGTTTGAGAGTTGGTCTCTACAACTGTTCTCTCCTCCGCAGTAGCAAGACGTGTGCACTCATACTAGTACACGTCACACTCCCTGTTCCTTGCCACTAAACAATGCCAAAGAACCCAGAGGTGAAACCTAATAAATTACAATAAAAACACACTGTGTGTTTGCCGGGAGAGGGGTGGGGTGTCAAAAACACGAAAGAGAATGTTCAAAATATCCCCTTCGGTAGGCAAACCCAGGACCTTCAAATCACAGGGAGGTTACGCTAACCCCCAATATTAAAAAAAAAAAGTTTTAAACAGTTGATGTGTTGGAAACTTTTACATTTTTGGGATCTAAGTCTAATGGTCACCTTACGAATGCTGTAGCCTCGTTTTAATCCGACGTCTAGAATGTGAGCTAGATTTGGGCAACAAATTGTTTGACGACCCTAATAATAATTACCCTGTCAAGAATCTGAAAGAGTATTTCTCAGTAACGGCCGGATGGATCATGACGAGATGTGTTTTGTATCCCCACTTAATTTGCACATTTTCATCAATATTGGCTTAGATGGGATATTTGAATGTAACATTGAGCTTCAATCATTGCTTATTATAGTCGAGTCAAACTAATTCTGAGCCGTTTACTTTATGTTCCTATTTATTATTGTTGTTGCATTGTCGTGAAGGAACCTGAAAGTTAGCATGTCGTTGAACAGTGTATACCATGTGCATACTACGACTAATAAAAAACGTGAAACTTACTTGATAGTAATAGCTGAGCAGCAGCTAATGCAGGCGGGAACAGTAGACTCTGGGTTTCATGTACTGTTTTCAGAAGAAATTTCAGTCAAGCTTCTATGTCTGAAACGGGCTTGTACAAATTTGGAGAACTATGAAGGACTATCAACATCTTGCTGTATACACGTTTAATCTATCTCACTCCTCTCCCCCCTCTCTCTCTTCCTCTCCCTTTTCAGTGTTACCTCCAACCAAGTGCTCTATCACCTTCTCTGCCTCTCCCTGTCTCTCTGACTCTGTCATTCTCTCTCTGCCTCTCCCTGTCTCTCTCTGCCTCTCCCAGCCTCTCTCTGTCTCTCCCAGCCTCTCTCTGTCTCTCCCAGTCTCTCCCTCTCTGCCTATCCCATTTTCTCTCTGTCTCTCCCAGCCTCTCTCTGTCTCTCCCAGTCTCCCAGCCTCTGTCTCTCCCTGCCTCTCCGGCCTCTCTCTGCCTCTTCCAGAATCCCTCTGCCTCTTCTAGCCTCTCTCTTCCTCTTCCAGCCTCTCTCTGCCCCTCCCTTCCTCTCTCTGTCTCTCCCAGTCGCTCTCTGGTCCTCCTGGCTGTTTGGATTTATGAGCGCGTACTTGACCACGTCTGAGCCCCTCAGATACACCGTCACTCGTCAGGGAGGCAGATTGGCCTGGCAGCCTGGCAGGTGGGGCCCGTACCAAGCCTACTGCTGCTGCTTGCTTTTATTAGGACATAAAAAGTAATGAAACAGGGGAATGATGCGAGTGTTTTACTGCTAATCATGTGTCCCTTTGTCCCTATTAAAGCCTTGTTTGCATAACAATCTACACAAACACACTCCCTCTTCCCACCCTCTCTCTCTCTCTCTCTCTGTCCGTCCTGTCCGTCTTGCCGTCTGTCCGTCTGTCCGTCTCTCCTCCTTTTCTTTCTCTCTCTCCCCCCTCTGTCTGTCTGTCTGTCTGTCTGTCTGTCTGTCTGTCTGTCTGTCTGTCTGTCTGTCTGTCTGTCTGTCTGTCCGTCTGTCCGTCTGTCCGTCTGTCCGTCTGTCCGTCTGTCCGTCTGTCTGTCTCTCCTCCTTTTCTTTCTCTCTCTCCCCCTCTCTCTCTCCCTCTGTCTCTGTCTGTCTGTCTGTCTGTCTGTCTGTCTGTCTGTCTGTCTGTCTGTCTGTCTGTCTGTCTGTCTGTCTGTCTGTCTGTCTGTCTGTCTGTCTGTCTGTCTGTCTGTCTGTCTGTCTGTCTGTCTGTCTGTCTGTCTGTCTGTCTGTCTGTCTCTCCTCCTTTTTCTTTCTCTCTCCCCCCTCCTCTCTCTCTTTCTCTCTCCCACCCCTCTCTTTTCTTCTCTCCCCCCTCTCTCTCACTTTCTCTATCCCCCCTCTCTCTTTTCTCGTTCTCTTTCTCTCTCTCCCTATCTCCGTCATTCGTCTCTTTCTTACCCTCGTTATTTTCTCCCTCCTTCTGCCTCCTCTTTCGTTCCGTCCCTCTGTCTGTCTTTCCTTCTATGTTCCTCTATGGTTTCCATACCCAGATATCTCAGTGTGCTCTTTGCCATTTAAGTTAATGGACTCAGCCTGGAAATGTTGTCAAGTAAACAGCAGCTCATGAAATATGCAGCCGGCTCCTGTATGTGCAGCCAACCATGTCCGGCCCAGCCCCGGTGGCTTCTGAACCAGCACACACACACACACACACACACACACACACACACACACACACACACACACACACACACACACACACACACACACACACACACACACACACACACACACACACACACACACACTGACAAACACACAACACACACACCATCGAGACACACAGACACACACACAGATAAATACACACACGCCTCCGCTACACCCCAGAAAAGCAGCTCGTTCTGCAATTTCCCTAAAACTAGGTAAACTGCAGCATCCTAACTGAGTAGGCTGTAGTCGACTCCTAAGGATGAGTCAGTATGAGGTTTACATACTGGTCTCTTTGCTATATTCAACCACAGGTCTACGTCTTGTTTCTCTTTATATGAGCCAGCGCACTCATCACCCCCTCCATCTTGTTCTTAGCCGAGGGATAACCATGTCCCCCCAAGCTGCCTACTGTAAAGGTAATACCAGGAGCAGACCAGGACTTTTCAAGTACTCGAGGTAGCATTTACACTAGAAGGTAACTATGTTCTTTGATATCAAATACAGGTCTCAGAAAAACAAATAGTATTTTGACTACCTTTCAGAAAACCAAATAATATTTGAAGGTATTTGAATATGTGCAAGGTATTTGAAAACAGAAATATATTTATTTAATGGCTGCCAAATATTCGATGAAGAACCATAAACTACAACAGTTAGTTGAATTAGTCTAAATATAAGATCATAAGCACATGGTTTGGACAGCTCTTAGATATGAATCCTAATGTAGCCTATAGCCTCAAAGTAAATACGAGGGACCTGGATGGAATCCGCTCAACACTAGACCACTTTTACACCTTCAAAATGACTAACAAATATATTTTCATAATGTGTGAGACATACAGTAAGGTAATACAGCAAGGTAATACAGCAAGGTAATACAGTAACACTTGACATAAACTGTAACTTTTTGATTATTACAATTGCAACCTTGTTGTTACAAAGGACTTTGGAAATTGTTTGAGAATTGCATAATAATGGAGCTATTACATAAGTGGAATAAGGAACAGTCACTATGCCTCTTGTGTACAGTAGTTACAAAAACTCTCAAATCATTGCTATGCAATTAAATATCAATTACCAACATTTTATGTAACATCATGCTAATAAAATGTTGCTCCAAAAGTATTTCCAGTTTTATTACAGAAGAACAATAACAGTTTCATGTTAAGTGTTACTGAGAATGCTAGTAGTTAAAAAAATATGGCTATGTCGAAAGGAAACTAAACATCCCTAAACTGTCTTCTTAAATCAACTACAGCCAAGGTAGGCTGAAAATCGTGTTAGTTTGTATTCTGAGTAAACTATCCCTTTATAGATGTTATAGTGTGTGTTTGAAACAAGAACACTTACCTTCAGATGGACAAATCATTTCTTAGTTGGTTTTTTCTAGGCATCCAACTTGCTGTTTGTAATGTTTGTCAATGGCTTTAAATTACTCTGCAG
Source organism: Salvelinus sp. IW2-2015 (assembly GCF_002910315.2). Lineage (NCBI taxonomy): Eukaryota > Metazoa > Chordata > Actinopteri > Salmoniformes > Salmonidae > Salvelinus > Salvelinus sp. IW2-2015. Next base: position 42,722 of record NW_019942915.1, on the reverse strand, counting down.
TATTTTCAGGTATCATACAATTAATTGCAGCAAAATATACAAAATATAATTGGTTAATTTGTTTGACTTGGTTATGTACACCTGGGACAATGGACATTCAGGAGAATGGATATTTACAGAATGTTCAGATAGAAATGTATTGTGTAGATCAAATATGACTGTTAGACAGTTTGGAAAAGTATAGGAAATTGTGTGTGCTCTATTCATTCTATTTCTATTTTTAACATGCAGTTCCATCCCTGCCAGTAGTTGTCACGCCCTGACCTTAGAGAGCCTTTTTGTTTCTCTATTTTCCACCCTAGTTCGTGGGATCTTGTTTTTGCACAGTTGCTGTCTAGCCCTGCAGAACTTTACGTTCGTTTATATTTTGTTGTTTTGTCGGTGTTTTCAGTATTAAATATCATGAGCACTTTTCACGCTGCGATTTGGTCTCATTCATTCAACGACGGATGTAACATTAGTTGAAGGCAACCAATCCAACATGGAGTTCCAGCCCTGCCATTAGTTGAAGGCAGCCAATCCAAAACTTTCATAAAAGTAGTCACTTCCTGAAATCTGTATTAAAATATTTGTAAAAAGTAGTTGCTTTCTCAGATCTGTATTCAGATAGTTGTAAAAAGTAGTCACTTTCTCAGATCTGTATTCAGATAGACATTTTTGTGGATCTCTATTCAAATAGTTGTAGTCACCTCCAAAGTAACTATTTGTTCCCCTGGAAAAATTGTTACTTTCCACAAAACATAATTAAAGGTACAACATGCAGAAATCGTTGGTTGCTAAAATTGTGAAATAGCTTTACAATAACCCAAAATATTGTATTTTCAGCTGTTCGAAGCTGGTGTACAACGACGAAAGTAAAAGATGCAAAAACAAGACTTAAGAACGGGAAGAATAGAAATAGCAACATAGAACAGATCTACTGCTTCTTAGATTTGCTTTCAATGAGAATGACAGATCTATAACTCAAATTTCTACGTGAATTATGTCGGGTTGCCCAAAAAGTTACATGTTGCAGCAATAAAACTAATTATTCCAGGTATGACCAGGAGTACACGCTAATATGCACTCATTCATGTAACCACACACACATACAGAAGTACACACACACACACACACAAAATAAACAGAATTCCATTACAGTCCTTGAGTCTGAAAGCCACTAAAAGTGTAATATAAGTCCTCTTCTACAGTACAGCATCGTGCATTATTCAACAGAGTGGCTTTCATCCCAGTGCTTATTGCTTGGTGACTATGGCCTTGTGATATAGATGACCTCTCATTGGGCTTCATGTCTAGTTCTTCTAGCTCTACATTCTGCTCACCCCTTTCACAACAACAGCATCCTGGTGGTCCTATAGTTTCTCTGTGTGTGTGTGTGTGCAGTTACATGAGTGTGATGACGTCATCTCCCAGTCCTGGCAGTACTGTGAGTTAGTCAACTCAAAGGTCTCACATAATATGAGCAGTGGCGCTTCCCTGCTGCGGTTACCGTGACTGCCAGGGGAAAGGTATTATGGGTAGAGGGCGGCGTTAAGGTAGGGGAGTGAGGGTCGGTGAGAAGATTGGCGAGATGGCAGGCTATTTGGCGTTGCGAGTCAATCCACTTACGAAGAGCACTGCGCTCTTCATTCCCTTCTATTCCCTCCAGTCACAAGAGTGCAAATTCAAAAAGGAGCCATCGCATATTGCATTTAGGCTGGAGTCGCTGGCGCTTCACTTTCAATCAGGTTGCTCTTTTTTGGAGAGGAAGAGAAGAGGGGGAGGAAGGGGTACAGAAAATAGCTGTAAACGGCCAACTTGTTTAAAAATGTCACTGCTGTCAGCAAAACCGCCTCACGGTCCTTCCACTTCAAATGTCTCCAGTATCGAGGCAGATCATTTTCTTTTTTATCTAGACCTGATATTATTAGCATTTTATTATTGATAGAAAGTGCCTTGTGGAGCCTTATTCGCAGCAACTCAAGGACATAAATGCAATGTAGTACAGTACCTCTCCTATCACCTCATATTCACAACAACAATGTCTGTATTGAACCCTTGAATCACAATAAAAGACAGCCTGCCATTTCTGTTTCAGTTCTAGTTTCCATTTCCAACTATTTTATTGAAGTCATTGTAACCTACTGTGTGTTATAGACGGTACATGCAGACAAACATTGTCCTGAGTTGGTTAACTATGGCCCTGAGTTTAGCTGTTTGCCGGATGGTTCAATTGGGATTATTTGGTATTTTATTAGGATCCCCATTAGCTGTTGCAAAAGCAGCAGCTACTCTTCCTGGGGTCCACACAAAACTTGAAATATGACATAATGCAGATCATTAATAGACAAGAACAGAATTACATCTTTTTTTAAAGAAACACAGCCTACATATCAATACAAACACACAAACAATCTGGGTCAAATAGGGGAGTGGCGTTGTGTCGTGATGTTTTTTTATTTGTTTTTTGAAACCAGGTTTGCTGTTCATTTCAGCAATATGAGATGGAACAAAAATGGCTCTATTCAATACTGTACACTTTCTTGAATTTGTTCTGGATTTGGGGACTGTGAAAAGACCCCTAGTGGCATGTCTGGTGGGGTAAGTGTGTGTGTCAGAGCTGTGTGTAAGTTGACTATGCAAACAATTTGGGATTTTCAACATAATGTTTGTTATAGCAGGAGTTCATATCATTTAGCCTGGTCCCAGACCTGTTTGGAGTGGTTAGCCAAGCCATCGTCTTGCCAGAGAGCACAAACACATCCATAAGGGCCGTGTCAAACACTAACCTGGCTTCAGATCTGTTTGTACTGTACAGTACCAGTCAAAAGTTTGGACACACCTACTCATCCAAGGATCTTTCTTTAGTTTTACTATTTTCTACTATCACTATATTCTTCTTGTAGAATAATAGTAAAGACATCAAAACTGTGAAATAACGCATATGGAATCATGTAGTAACCAAAAAAGTGTTAACCTCACTAGGGTATGTGGGACGGTAGCGTCCCATCTCGTCAACAGCCAGTGAAATTGCAGGGCGCCAAATTCAAAACAACGGAAATCCCATAATTTAAATTCCTCAAACATACAAGTATTTTACACCATACAAGTATTTTACGCCAAAGTGTCCGATTTCAAAAAGGTTTTACGACGAAAGCACACCAAACGATTATGTTAGGTTAGAGCCAAGTCACAGAAAAAGACAGCCATTTTTCCAGCCAAAGAGAGAAGTAACAAAAAGCAGAAATAGAGATAAAATGAATCACTAACCTTTGATGATCTTCATCAGATGACACTCATAGGACTTCATGTTACACAATACATGTATGTTTTGTTCGGTAAAGTTCATATTTATATCCAAAAATCTAAGTTTAGGCGGGACGCTACTGTCTCACTTGGCAAAAAGACAGAGAAAATGCAGAGCGCCAAATTCAAATTATTTACTATAAAAATTACTATAAAAATCTAACTTTCATTAAATCACACATGAAAGATACCAAATTAAAGCTACACTGGTTGTGAATCCAGCCAAYATGTCAGAATTCAAATAGGCTTTTCGGCGAAAGCAAACGATGCTATTTTCTGAGGATAGCACCATTGTAAACAAAGAGAGAGAAGCATATTTCAACCCTGCAGGCGCGACACAAAACGCAGATATACAAATATAAGTCATGCCTTACCTTTGAGGAGCTTCTGTTGTTGGCACTCCAATATGTCCCATAAACATCACAAATGGTCTTTTTGTTTGATTAATTCCGTTGATATATATCCAAAATGTCCATTTATTTGGCGCGTTTGATCCAGAAAAACACCGGTTCCAAATTGTGAAACGTGACTACAAAATATCTCAAAGGTTACCGGTAAACTTTCCCCAAAAATGTCTAACTACTTTTGTAATACAACTTTAGGTATTTTTTAACGTAAATAATCGATAAAATTGAAGACGGGATGATCTGTGTTCAATACAGGATTAAAACCACCTGTAGCTAGCTTTCTGGTCACGGCTTCTAACAAACATGACACTTCGAGTGACCCTCCTTCAAGATGGCCGTACTTCTTCATTACACAAAGGAATAACCTCAACCAATTTCTAAAGACTGTTGACATCCAGTGGAAGCGGTAGGAACTGCAAGAAGGTCCCTTAGAAATCTGGTTTCCCAATGAAACCTCATTGAAAAGAGAGTGACCTCAAAAAAAAAATCTGAATGGTTTGTCCTCGGGTTTCGCCTGCTAAATAAGTTCTGTTGTAATCACAGACATGATTCAAACAGTTTTAGAAACGTCAGAGTGTTTTCTATCCAAATCTACTAATAATATGCATATCTTATCTTCTGGGGATGAGTAGCTGGCAGTTTAATTTGGGCATGATTTTCATCCACAATTCTGAATGCTGCCCCCTACATAAGAGAAGTTAAACAAATCAAAATATGTTTTATATTTGAGATTCTTCAAAGTAGCTACCCTTTGCCTTGATGACAGCTTTGCACAGCTTTGTCTTGGCATTCTCTCAACCAACTTCACCTGGATTGCTTTTTCAACAATCTTGAAGGAGTTCCCACATATGCTGAGCACTTGTTGGCTGCTTTTCCTTCACTCTGTGGTCCAACTCAAACCAGATGGGATGGTGTATCGCTGCAGAATGCTGTACTAGCCATGCTGGTTAAGTGTGTCTTGAATTCTAAATAAATCGCAGACAGTGTCACCAGCGAAGCACCCCCACAACATCACACCTCCTCCTCCATGCTTCACGGTAGGAACCACACATGCGGAGATGATCCGTTCACCTACTCTGCATCTCACAAATCACAGCGGTTGGAACCAGAAATCTCATATTTTGACTATTCAGACCAAAGGGCAGATTTCCACCTGTCTAATGTCCATTGCTCGTGTTTTTTGGTCCAAACAAGCCTCTTCTTCTTATTGGTGTCCTTTAGTAGTGGTTTCTTTGCAGCAATTAGACCATGAAGGCCTAATTCACACAGTCTCCCCTGAACATTTGATTGTTGAGATGTCTGTTACTTGAACTCTGTGAAGCATTTATTAGGGCTTCAATCTGAGGTGCAGTTAACTCTAATGAACTTATCCTCTGCAGCAGAGGTAACTCTAATGAACTTATCCTCTGCAGCAGAGGTAACTCTAATGAACTTATCCTCTGCAGCAGAGGTAAGTCTGGATCTTTGGCAGTCCTCATGAGAGCCAGTTTCATCATAGCGCTTGATGGTTTTTCCGACTGCACTTGAAGAAACTTTCAAAGTTCTTTAAATGTTCCGGATTGACTGACCTTCATGTCTTAAAGTAATGATGGACTGTCATTTTCTCTTTGCTTATTTTAGCTGTTCTTGCCATAATATGTACTTGGTCTTTAACCAGATTGGGCTCTCTTCTGTATACCACCCTTACCTTGTCACAACACAGCTGATTGGCTCAAACACATTAAGAAGGAAAGAAATTCCACAAATGTACTCTTAACAAGGTTAATTGAAACGCATTCCAGGTAACTACCTCATGAATTTGGTTGAGAGAATGCCAAGAGTGTGCAAAGCTGTCTTCAAGGTTAAAGGGTGGCTACTCTGAAGAATCTCAAAAATAAAATAGATTTTGATTTGTTTAATGCGTTTTTGCTTACTACATGATTCCATATGTGTTATTTCATGATTTTGATGTCTTCCCTATTAATCTACAATGTAGAAAATAGTAAAAATAAAGAAAAACCCTGGAATGAGTAGGTGTCTCCAAACTTTTGACTGGTACTGTATATCAAAGAGCATACTGTAAGAGATGGCTATAAACAGATCTGGGACCAGTGCTAGTGTTGTGCTCACCCTGACATGGACTTAGCCCACTGAACACAGTCTTCATTCATTACTGCTCCAGCCTGCCAGCCAACCTGTATCTCTCTAACATGGTGAAGAGTTATTCACAGTCCCCCTACACCAAGCAAATGCATTAGCTGGCAACACGTAGCTACTCCTCTCGCTGCTTACTTTTCATAATACAACCACAGCTCAGCATACAGCTCAGCATACATGCACTGCCCTGCATGTAGAACATCAACCTGTCCTTATGTCAGCTCATGTCAGTCACAGCAACAGTGCAGAGCCGCCACGGAGCACAGTAGCAAAATGTCACGATGGCTCTCAATAGCAGGCTAGAAGGACTGGTCTGCCATTACGGCTCGTTGTGAGCATGAAAGAGGAAGCAGAGCCTCTTTGAGCCGACACGGTGCACAGTGGCACAATGTCATGGTGATAGATCAATAGGAGGCCAGAAGGACTGGGCAGCCATTACGGCTTGTTGTTTGCATGAAACAGGAAGCAGTGCCTCTTTGAGCCGACACGGTGCACAGTGGCACAATATCATGGTGATAGATCAATAGGAGGCCAGAAGGACAGCTAGTTGTGTGTGAGCATGCCGCAGCTGTGTTGAGGGGTGTAGTCAGTAAAGCATGAAGGGTCTCTATGGAATTACATGGCACCACTTTCTGTATGTCCTACATACCAACTGTTCTGCATGGTCCACAGTCCACATGCTGACGTACACTGGCAGTACAGTTAACTTACCTTTTAGTACGCTAGCCTGAAGCGATACTGTCTCACACGCACATTAATATGCATGCAGAACCAAAGACGCATGCAGACTTAAAAACACACACATGCACGCAAGCACCCACCCACGCACGCACAGACACACACAGAGACGGCCTATAAGACCACCCAGGATAACACTGGCCATCAGCCAATCCCCTACCCCACACAGACACACACAGAGAAGGCCTATAAGACCACCCAGGATAACACTGGCCATCAGCCAATCCCCTACCCCACACAGAGAAGGCCTATAAGACCACCCAGGATAACACTGGCCATCAGCCAATCCCCTACCCCACACAGACACACGAGGAACTTGATATATCCCTAGTAAAGCCACACATGCCATTCCCTATTATGTCTCAATGCACACTCTATAAATCAAATCAAATCAAATCAAATTTTATTAGTCACATACACATGGTTAGCAGATGTTAATGCGAGTGTAGCGAAATGCTTGTGCTTCTAGTTCCGACAATGCAGTAATAACCAACAAGTAATCTAACCTAACAATTCCACAACTACTACCTTATACAAACACACAAGTGTAAAGGGATAAAGAATATGTACATAAAGATATATGAATGAGTGGTGGTACAGAACGGCATGGCAAGACTGCAAGTAGATGGTATAGGAGTACGGTATATACATATGAGATGAGTACTGTAGGGTATGTAAACAATAAAGTGGCATAGTTTAAAGTGGCTAGTGGTACATGTATACATAAAGATGGCAAGATGCAGTAGATGATATAGAGTACAGTATATACATAGAGATGGGTAATGTAGGGTATGTAAACAATTATATTAAGTGGCATTGTTTAAAGTGGCTAGTGGTACATTTTTACATAATTTCCATCATTCCCATTTTTAAAGTGGCTGGAGTTGAGTCAGTATGTTGGCACGGCCGCTAAAATGTTAGTGGTGGCTGTTTAACAGTCTGATGGCCTTGAGATAGAAGCTGTTTTTCAGTTCTCTCGGTCCCTGCTTTGATGCACCTGTACTGACCTCGCCTTCTGGATGATAGCGGGGTGAACAGGCAGTGGCTTGGGTGGTTGTTGTCCTTGATGATCTTTATGGCCTTCCTGTGACATCGGGTGGTGTAGTGTCCTGGAGGGCAGGTAGTTTGCCCCGGTGATGCGTTCTGCAGACCTCACTACCCTCTGGAAGACCTTACGGTTGTGGGCGGAGCAGTGCCGTACCAGGCGGTGATACAGCCCGACAGGATGCTCTCGATTGTGCATCTGTAGAAGTTTGTGAGTGCTTTTGGTGACAAGCCGAATTTCTTCAGCCTCCTGAGGTTGAAGAGGCGCTGCTGCGCCTTTCTTCATAACGCTGTCTGTGTGGGTGGACCAATTCAGTTTGTCCGTGATGTGTACACCGAGGAACTTAAAACTTTCCACCTTCTCCACTACTGACCCGTCGATGTGGATAGGGGGGTGCTCCCTCTGCTGTTTCCTGAAGTCCACAATCATCTCCTTTGTTTTGTTGACGTTGAGTGTGAGGTTATTTTCCTGACACCACACTCCGGGGCCCTCACCTCTCCCTGTAGGCCGTCTCGTCGTTGTTGGTAATCAAGCCTACCACTGTAGTTCATCCGCACAACTTGATGATTGAGTTGGAGGGCGTGCATGGCCACGCAGTCGTGGTGAACAGGGATACAGGAGAGGGCTCAGAACGCACCCTTGTGGGGCCCAGTGTTGAGGATCAGCGGGGTGGAGATGTTGTTACCTACCCTCACCACCTGGGGGCGGCCCGTCAGGAAGTCCAGGACCCAGTTGCACAGGGCGGGGTCGAGACCCAGGGTCTCGAGCTTGATGACGAGTTTGGAGGGTACTATGGTGTTAAATGCTGAGCTGTAATCGATGAACAGCTTCTCACATGGGTATTCCTCTTGTCCAGATGGGTTAGGGCAGTGTGCAGTGTGGTTGCGATTGCGTCGTCTGTGGACCTATTGGTCGGTAAGCAAATTGGAGTGGGTCTAGGGTGTCCGGTAGGGTGGAGGTGATATGGTCCTTGACTAGTCTCTCAAGCACTTCATGATGACGGAAGTGAGTGCTACGGGGCGGTAGTCGTTTAGCTCAGTTACCTTAGCTTTCTTGGGAACAGGAACAATGGTGGCCCTCTTGAAGCATGTGGAACAGCAGACTGGGATAAGGATTGATTGAATATGTCCGTAAACACACCAGCCAGCTGGTCTGCGCATGCTCTGAGGACGCGGCTGGGAATCCGTCTGGGCCTGCAGCCTTGCGAGGGTTAACACGTTTAAATGTTTTACTCACCTCGGCTGCAGTGAAGGAGAGCCCGCAGGTTTTGGTAGGGGCCGTGTCAGTGGCACTGTATTGTCCTCAAAGCGGGCAAAAAAGTTGTTTAGCCTGTCTGGGAGCAAGACATCCTGGTCCGCGACGGGGCTGGTTTTCTTTTTGTAATCCGTGATTGACTGTAGACCCTGCCACATACCTCTTGTGTCTGAGCTGTTGAATTGCGACTCGATTTTGTCTCTGTACTGGGACTTAGCCTGTTTGATTGCCTTGCGGAGAGAATAGCTACACTGTTTGTATTCGGTCATGCTTCCGGTCACCTTGCCCTGGTTAAAAGCAGTGGTTCGCGCTTTCAGTTTCGCGCGAATGCTGCCGTCAATCCACGGTTTCTGGTTTGGGAATGTTTTAATCGTTGCTGTGGGTACGACATCGTCAATGCACTTCCTAATGAACTCGCTCACCGAATCAGCATATTCGTCAATATTGTTGTTGGACGCAATGCGAACATATTCCAATCCGCGTGATCGAAGCAGTCTTGAAGCGTGGATTCAGATTGGTCGGACCAGCGTTGAACAGACCTGAGCGCGGGAGCTTGTGTTTTTAGTTTCTGTTTGTAGGCTGGAATCAACAAAATGGAGTATACACAGCATCTCAACTCTATACCCAGCATCTCAACTCTATACCAGCATCTCAACTCTATACCCATCATCTCAACTCTATACAAGCATCTCAAACTCTATACCCAGCATCTCAACTCTATACCCAGCATCTCAACTCTATACCCAGCATCTCAACTCTATACCCATCATCTCAACTCTATATACAGCATCTCAACTCTATACACAGCATCTCAACTCTATACACAGCATCTCAACTCTATACACAGCATCTCAACTCTATACACAGCATCTCAACTCTATTACAGCATCTCAACTCTATACACAGCATCTCAACTCTATACACAGCATCTCAACTCTCATTACACGCATCTCAACTCTATACACAGCATCTCAACTCTATACACAGCATCTCAACTCTATACCAGCATCTCAACTCTATCACAGCATCTCAACTCTATACACAGCATCTCAACTCTATACCCAGCATCTCAACTCTATACACAGCATCTTTAACTCTATACACAGCATCTCAACTCTATACCCAGCATCTCAACTCTATACCCAGCATCTCAACTCTATACACAGCATCTCAACTCAACACACATCTCAACTCTTACCAGCACAACTCTATACACAGCATCTCAACTCTATACCAGCATCTCAACTCTATACACAGCATCTCAACTCTATACCAGCATCTCAACTCTATACCCAGCACTCAACTCTACTACCATCTAACTCTATACAGCATCCAACTCTATACACAGCATCCGCAACTCTATACACAGATCTCAACTATACCCAGCATCTCAACTCTAATACACAGCATCTCAACTCTATACCCAGCATCTCAACTCTATACACAGCATCTCAACTCATACACAGCATCTCACCTCTATATCAGCATCTCAACTCTATACACAGCATTCCAACTCTATACACAGCATCTCAACTCTATACACAGCATCTCAACTCTATACACAGCATCTCAACTCTATACCCAGCATTCTTCAACTCTATACACACAGCATCTCAACTCTATACACAGCATTCTCAACTCTATACACGCATCTCAACCTATATACACACAT
>NW_019942915.1:0-32160 GCF_002910315.2 Salvelinus sp. IW2-2015 | reverse complement strand
TGTGGTTGCGATTGCGTCGTCTGTGGACCTATTGGGTCGGTAAGCAATTGGAGTGGGTCTAGGGTGTCCGGTAGGGTGGAGGTGATATGGTCCTTGACTAGTCTCTCAAAGCACTTCATGATGACGGAAGTGAGTGCTACGGGGCGGTAGTCGTTTAGCTCAGTTACCTTAGCTTTCTTGGGAACAGGAACAATGGTGGCCCTCTTGAAGCATGTGGAACAGCAGACTGGGATAAGGATGATTGAATATGTCCGTAAACACACCAGCCAGCTGGTCTGCGCATGCCTCTGAGGACGCGGCTGGGAATGCCGTCTGGGCCTGCAGCCTTGCGAGGGTTAACACGTTTAAATGTTTTACTCACCTCGGCTGCAGTGAAGGAGAGCCCGCAGGTTTTTGTAGGGGCCGTGTCAGTGGCACTGTATTGTCCTCAAAGCGGGCAAAAAAGTTGTTTAGCTGTCTGGGAGCAAGACATCCTGGTCCGCGACGGGGCTGGTTTTCTTTTTGTAATCCGTGATTGACTGTAGACCCTGCCACATACCTCTTGTGTTGAGCTGTTGAATTGCGACTCGATTTTGTCTCTGTACTGGGACTTAGCCTGTTTGATTGCCTTGCGGAGAAATAGCTACACTGTTTGTATTCGGTCATGCTTCCGGTCACCTTGCCCTGGTTAAAAGCAGTGGTTCGCGCTTTCAGTTTCGCGCGAATGCTGCCGTCAATCCACGGTTTCTGGTTTGGGAATGTTTTAATCGTTGCTGTGGGTACGACATCGTCAATGCACTTCCTAATGAACTCGCTCACCGAATCAGCATATTCGTCAATATTGTTGTTGGACGCAATGCGGAACATATTCCAATCCGCGTGATCGAAGCAGTCTTGAAGCGTGGATTCAGATTGGTCGGACCAGCGTTGAACAGACCTGAGCGCGGGAGCTTGTTGTTTTAGTTTCTGTGTTGTAGGCTGGAATCAACAAAATGGAGTATACACAGCATCTCAACTCTATACCCAGCATCTCAACTCTATACCCAGCATCTCAACTCTATACCCATCATCTCAACTCTATACAAGCATCTCAACTCTATACCCAGCATCTCAACCTATACCCAGCATCTCAACTCTATACCAGCATCTCAACTCTATACCCATCATCTCAACTCTATATACAGCATCTCAACTCTATACACAGCATCTCAACTCTATACACAGCATCTCAAACTCTATACACAGCATCTCAACTCTATACACAGCATCTCAACTCATTACACATCTCAACTCTATACACAGCACTCAACTCTATACACAGCATCTCAACTCTATACACAGCATCTCAACTCTATACACAGCATCTCAACTCTATACACAGCATCTCAACTCTTACCAGCATCTCAACTCTATACACAGCATCTCAACTCTATACACAGCATCTCAACTCTATACCAGCATCTCAACTCTATACACAGCATCTTAACTCTATACACAGCATCTCAACTCTATACCCAGCATCTACTCATACCAGCTCTCATACACAGCATCTCAACTCATACACAGCATCTCAACTCTATACCCAGCATCTCAAACTCTATACACAGCATCTCAACTCTATACCCAGCATCTCAACTCTATACACAGCATCTAACTCTATACCCAGCATCTCAACTCTATACCCAGCATCTCAACTCTATACCCAGCATCTCAACTCTATACACGCATCTCAACTCTATACACAGCATCTCAACCTATACACAGCATCTCAACTCTATACCCAGCATCTCAACTCTATTACACAGCATCTCAACTCTATATCACAGCATCTCAACTCTATACCACAGCATCTCTACAACTCTATACACAGCATCTCAACTCTATACACAGCATCTCAACTCTATACACAGCATCTCAACTCTATACACAGCATCTCAACTCTATACACAGCATCTTCAACTCTATACACAGCATCTCAACTCTACAGCTGCTACTACACACTCACTCTATACACAGCATCTCAACTCTATACACAGCATCTCAACTATATACACAGCATCCCACTCTATACCCAGCATCTCAACTCTATACACAGCATCTCAACTCTTTATACAACAGCATCTCAAACTCTATACACAGCATTCTCAACTCTATTAACCACATCTCAACTCTATACACAGCATCTCAACTCTATACACAGCATCTCAACTCTATACCCAGCATCTCAACTCTATACACAGCATCTACAACTCAAAAACTTTGATGGGGTTGGGAGTTGATAGAAAAGGTATGTATTCCCATTAACCCGGCAATGCAGGTCCATCTCTCTCTCTCTCTTTGTCTCTCTCAATTCAATTCAAGGGGCTATATTGGCATTATTTAACATTGCCAAAGCAAGTAAAGTAGATAATATACAAATGTGAAATAAACAGTAAAAATGAACTGTAAACATTACACTCACAGAAGTTCCAAAAGAATTAAGACATAAAAAATGTCATATTATGTATATATACAGTGTTGTAACGATGTGCAAATGGTTAAAGTACAAAAGGGAATATAAATAAACATAAATATGAGTTGTATTTACAATGGTGTTTGTTATTCACTGGTTGCCCTTTACTTGTGGCAACAGGTCACAAATATTGCTACTGTTATGGCACACTGTGGTATTTCACCAGTAAAGGAGTACCCAGTATGGGAGTTTATCAAAATCGGGTTTGTTTTCAAATTCTTTGTGGATCTGTGTAATCTGAGGGAAATATGTGTCTCTAATATGGTCATACATTTGGCAGGAGGTTAGGAAGTGCAGCTCAGTTTCCACCTCATTTTGTGGGCAGTGTGCACATAGCCTGTCTTCTCTTGAAAGCCAGGTCTGCCTACGGCGGCCTTTCTCAATAGCAAGGCCATGCTCATTGTGTTTGTACATAGTCAAAGCCTTCCTTACGTTTGGGTCAGTCACAGTGGTCAGGTATTCTGCCACTGTGTACTCTCTGTTCAGGGCCATATAGCATTCTAGTTTGCTCAGTTGTTTTGTAAATTTTTTCCAGTGTCAAGTAATTATATTTTTTTGTGTTCTCATGATTTGGTTGGGTCTAATTGTGTTGCTGTCCTGGGGCTCTGTGGGGTCTGTTTCTGTTTGTGAACAGAGCCCCAGGACCAGCTTGCTTAGGGGACTCTTCTCAAGGTTCATGATGGCTTTGTTATGGAAGGTTTGGGAATCGCTTCCTTTTAGGTGGTTGTAGAATTTAACAGCTCTTTTCTGGATTTTGATCATTAATGTGTATCGGCCTAATACTGCTCTGCATGCATTATTTGGTGTTTTACGTTCTACACGGAGGATATTTTTGCAGAATTCTGCATGCAGTCTCAATTTGGCGTTTGTCCAATTTTGTGAATTCTTGGTTGGTGAGCGGAATCCAGATCACACGACCATGAAAGGCAATGGGTTCTATAACTGATTCAAGTATTTTTTTGCCAGATCCTAATTGGTATGTTGAATTTTATGTTCCTTTTGATGGCATAGAATGCCCTTCTTGCCTTGTCTCTCAGATCGTTCACAGCTAGAATTTACCTGTGGCCTTGATGTTTAGGCCAAGGTATGTATAGTTTTCTGTGTGCTCTAAGGCAATGGTGTCTAGGTGGAATTTGTATTTGTGGTCCTAGCAACTGGAACACCATTATTTTGGTCTTACTGAGATTTACTGTCAAAGCCCAGGTCTGGAAGAATTTGTGCAGAAGATCTAGGTGTTGCTGTAGGCCCTCCTTGGTTGNTTTTTTGCCAGATCCTAATTGGTATGTTGAATTTTATGTTCCTTTTGATGGCATAGAATGCCCTTCTTGCCTTGTCTCTCAGATCGTTCACAGCTAGAATTTACCTGTGGCCTTGATGTTTAGGCCAAGGTATGTATAGTTTTCTGTGTGCTCTAAGGCAATGGTGTCTAGGTGGAATTTGTATTTGTGGTCCTAGCAACTGGAACACCATTATTTTGGTCTTACTGAGATTTACTGTCAAAGCCCAGGTCTGGAAGAATTTGTGCAGAAGATCTAGGTGTTGCTGTAGGCCCTCCTTGGTTGGTAACAGAAGCACCAGATCATCAGCAAACAGTAGACATTTTACTTCAGATTCTAGTAGGGTGAGGCCGGGTGCTGCAGACATTTCTAGTGCCATTGCCAATTCGTTGATATATATGTTGAAGAGGGTGGGGCTCAAGCTGCATCCCTGTCTCACCCCACGGCCCTGTGGGAAGAAATGTGTGTACTTTTTGTGTATATGGATTGTATAATGTCGTATGTTTTTCCTCCAACACCACTTTCCTTCAATTTGTATAGTAGACCCTCATGCTAAAATGAGTCAAAAGCTTTTTTGAAATCCACAAAGCATGAGAAGACTTTGCCTTTGTTTTGGTTTGTTTGTTTGTCATTTCGGGTGTGCAGGGTGAATACGTGGTCTGTCGTACGATAATTTGGTAGAAACTCAATTTGACATTTGCTCAGTACATTGTTTTCACTGAGGAAATGTACGAGTCTGCTATTAATGATAATGCAGAGGATTTTCCCAAGGTTTCTGTTGACACATATCCCACGGTAGTTATTGGGGTCAAATTTGTCTCCACTTTTGTGGATTGGGGTGATCAGTCCTTGGTTCCAAATATTGGGGAAGATGCCAGAGCTAAGGATGATGTTAAAGAGTTTTAGTATAGCCAATTGGAATTTGTTGTCTGTATATTTGATCATTTCATTGAGGATACCATCAACACCACAGGCCTTTTTTGGGTTGGAGGGTTTTTATTTTGTCCAGTAAGTCATTCAATGTAATTCGAGAATCCAGTGAGTTCTGGTAGTCTTTAGTAGTTGATTCTAAGATTTGTATTTGATCATGTATTTGTTATATATGTATCTGTTTGTTCTTTGTTATAGAGCCAAAAAGATTGGAGAAGTGGTTTACCCATACATCTCCATTTTGGATAGATAATTCTTCGTGTTGTCCAATTTTTCCAAGTCTATGGATTCTTCAATTATTGAGCTGATTTCTGACGTGCTGTTCCTTCTTTTTCCGTAGTATATTTCTGTATTGTTTTAGTGATTCACCATAGTGAAGGCGTAGACTCAGGTTTTCTGGTTCTCTATGTTTTTGACTGGACAGGTTTCTCAATTTCTTTCTTAGGTTTTTGCATTCTTCATCAAACCATTTGTCATTGTTGTTCATTTTCTTCGGATTTCTGTTTGACATTTTTAGGTTTGATAGGGAAGCTGAGAGGTCAAATATACTGTTAACATTTTCTACTGCCAAATTTACACCTTCACTATTACAGTGGAACGTTTTGTCCAGGACGTTGTCTAGAAGGGATTGAATTTGTTGTTACCTAATTGTTTTTTGGTAGGTTTCCACACTACATTCCTTCCATCTATAGCATTTCTTAATATTACTCAGTTCCTTTGGCTTTGTTGCCTCATGATTGAGTATTGCTCTGTTCAAGTAGACTGTTATTTTGCTGTGGTCTGATAGGACTGTCAGTGTGCTGACTGTGAACGCTCTGAGAGACTCTGGGTTGAGGTCAGTGATAAAGTAGTCTACAGTACTACAGCCAAGAGATGAGCTATAGGTGTACCTACCATAGGAGTCCCCTCGAAGCCTACCACTGACTATGTACATACCCAGCATGCGACAGAGCTGCAGGAGTTGTAACCCGTTTTGTTGGTGATGTTGTCATAGTTTTGCCTAGGGGGGCATATGGGGGAGGGAATGCTGTCACCTCCAGGCAGGTGTTTGTCCCCCTGTGTGCTGAGGGTGTAAGGTTATTGTCCAGTTCTGGCATTTAGGTCACCACAGACTAGTACATGTCCCTGGGCCTGGAAATGATTGTTCTCCCCCTCCAGGATGGAGAAGCTGTCTTCATTAAAGTATGGGGATTGTAGTAATGTAAAATGTTCCTGTTTTGATTAATATATTGGAGTGAGTTAGGTCTCCTCGATACCAAATTAGCATACCCCTGAGTCCCTTCCCTGTTTCACACCTGATAGTTTGGTGGATGAGACTACCAGCTCTCTGTAACCTAGAGGGCAACCAGTGGGTCCGTCTCCTCTATACCAGGTGTATCTCTCTCTGACTAGCAGCATCTCTCTCTATTTCTCTAGCTCTCTGTCTCACTCTCTCTCTCGCCTTCTCACTCTCTCCCTCTGTCTCCCTCTCTCTTTCTCTCTCTGTCGCTCTCACTCTTTCTCTCTCTGTCTCCTTTTCTCTCTCTCTCTTTCTGTCTCTCTGTCTCATTTTCTCTCTCTCACTCTTTCTCTCTCTCTCTCTATCACTTTCTCTCTCCCCCCCTCTCTCTCTCTCTGTCGGTCTTTCTCTCTCTCTCTGTCTACCTTTCTGTCTCTCTCTGTCTCTCGCTCTCTCACTCTCTCCCTATGTCTCTCTAGCTCTCTTTTCTGTATCTCTCTTTCTCTCTCTCTGTCTACCTTCTCTTTCTCTCTCTCTCTCTCTCTCTTTCTCTCACTCTCTCTCTCTCTATCTCTGAAGTGATGACACTGGGCTCACCACATCACCTTGACAATGACGCACTTTGTCACAGAGACGGTGGCGATGTCAGCGGGAATGTACATGGTAAAACGAAAGGAGCGATCAGGGGATTTAGCTTTCACCGGCTGAATCCATATTAGCCATTGGGTTTAGCCATGCCTTAAAGTGAGATGGGGCGGGGGGGAGGAAGAAGGTGGGAGGCAGAGTTAGAGAGCGAGAGAGAGAAGAGAGAGAGAGAGAGAGAGAGAGAGAGAGAGAGAGAGGAGAGAGAGAGAGAGAGAGAGAGAGAGAGAGGAGAAGAGAGAGAGAGAGAGAGAGAGAGAGAAGAGAGAGAGAGAGAAGAGAAGGAAGAAAAGAAGAGAAAAAGAGGGAGAAAGAGATATAAAGAGGAGAGATAGAGAGAGGTGTTAAGAGAAATAGAGAGAGAGAGAGAGAGAGAGAGAGAGAGAGAGAGAGAAAACAGAACATCCCAGTCTCTTTGTTTTCTCATCACAGTGCATTGTGGCTCTTGGAGCGTTGTACATCACGGTGGAAATGTAAATTGCAGTGTCATGCTGAACAATCCTGTGGGGTTGCTGAGCCTCGGCTCTGTCAGGGCCAGTCACACAATGCCCCCACTGTTACAGCCAGCAAGCCTTGTTCCTCTGAGCTGCGTCTGTCCTTCTCTGGGAGTTTGGCTCTGTTGCTCAGCTCCCCTGGCATCTGTCTGTCTATGTGGGTCCATGTGTGTGTGTGTGTCTGTCTGTCTGTCCATCAATCCCTTTGTCTTTCTGTCTGTTTGACCAGCTCTCTTTCTCTCTCTGTCCCCAAAGGAGCCAGGCCAAACACATGAAGTAAGACAGGAGGAAGCTAGAGGAAGAGGTGACACGTACAGACGAGGGGGGACCAGCAGGGGGCTAGGAGTGGAGCGGAAGGCGACACAGTCACGAGCGAGCAAGAGGTGGAGCCCCTAGCAGGACAGAGCTGGAACAACAGCAAGGGGCGTCGGTCATGCTCTAGCACACGGAGAGGAGGCTGAACCAGAGATACACTGCCCCAAAAACATCCCTCCCACTGCCCCTGCACTGCGGTGCCAGTGAGGATGCCCAGGCGGCTATTGTGACGGGTCGCGACGGTGTGTGTAGGTGGGCAGGCTGAGCTACGATGCGGCCCTGGGCGGGCTCCTGGCGCTGGGTTACCCTGGTACTGCTGGCGTGGGGCACGCTGCTATTCTACATCGGGGGCCACCTGGTGAGAGACAGTGAGCACCCAGAGAGATCCAGCAGAGAGCTATCCAAGATCCTTGCCAAGCTGGAGCGCCTCAAGCAGCAGAACGAGGACCTGCGACGCATGGCTGAGTCCCTCAGGTAACTACCTACCTGAAGGGAGATGTGTGTGGAGGGGGGTAGACGTATGGGGGAGGAAGGATTGTGTGTGTGCGTTTGTGTGCGTGTGTACTTCCATGCATGTGTGTGTGTGTGTGTTTGTACTTGCATGCGTGTGTGTGTGATGGCGTACGTGCTTGCATTAGTCATAAGTCCAGCCATAGGTGCAGCTTTTCCCCCCTGTGATATCCTCAATTGCTTTGGAATATACACACACACACACACACCAACACACACACACACACACACACACACACACACACACACACACACACACACACACACTTCGGACAGCTGGTCTCCGATTAAATCCCTTGCTTTTGTAATTATTCAATATTGGCTGGAAAACAAAGGTAGGATTCATGGCATCAAAACATGTCCAGCTTTCAGACAGGCACTGTCCAGATGGGTCTCAGTCAGAGACAGTGCAGTGTTTGTGTCTGTTGTTATTGAACACATCGAGCCGTTGCTCTGGGACCAGTCAGTCCAAGTTGTTATACCCGTAGGGTTGTTTCTTATGCGTCTGGGCCTTTAATAATATAACAAGAAACTGTGCACTTTAAAAGCCTGTTGTATTAAATATAGGGCCCTTTAATATAGACGGAGAATTCAATACATCTGATTTTTAATATGAATAATGACTTGCTAAATTGCCAAAATTATGCATTTTGCATCTGTCAACCCTGTGTCACTTCTAGGAAGATATTAACCCACATTATCTCAAAATCTCACAAAGTTTTCACCATCATTGTAAAGCCCTCGTTAATTTGTTGCTTTGACAAAGTAATCTCTGGAGATAATTATTCATTTAATGTGAACAGTGATTCATTTCCGTCTGTCCCTCAGTTTAAGGTCAACCCTGTCATGTGAACTGAACTCTCGTTTTAATATGATGAAACTATTCCTTTAAAACAAAAACATTTTAGAAAGAAACATCTAGTCAAATCAGGTGAGCTGGTTCTACTCTTTTGGGCAATTTTCTGGTGTTTTGTGGTGGAAAACTGAGCAGGTCATGCATAAAGCGTCAACCCTGTTAACCACACAGTATAGACAGCACTGGAGGCTGCTGAGGGGAGGACGGCTCATAACAATGGCTGGAATGGAATCAAACACATGGAACCTTCAGTATGTGTTTGATGTATTTGATACCATTCCACTGATTCCACTCCAGCCATTACCATGAGCCCGTCCTCCCCAATTAAGGTGCCACCATCCTCCTGTGATAGACAGGCTTGCATTCAATTGCCCCTCCCTGTTACACACAACAAGCTTCCATTCCTCCTGTCACAAGGGGATTTATGGCTAATTTAAGAAGAAATCATCAATCCTGTTACGGTCAACTCTGTTACGGTCAACCCTGTTACAGTCAACCCTGTTACGGTCAACCCTGTTACAGTCAACCCTGTTACAGTCAAGTCTGTTATGGTCAAGTCTGTTACGGTCAAGTCTGTTACGGTCAACTCTGTTATGGTCAACCCTGTTATGGTCAACTCTGTTATGGTCAACCCTGTTATGGTCAACTCTGTTATGGTCAACCCTGTAACTTACTATTGCAATGTTTTTATTTAACCTTGAAATGAGAAAAAATTCAACATGTGCTCTTTATGACAGAATGTTAAAATGAGGTGAAATCCAAAGTTTTTGGGACAAAATTACAGTTCTCAAAAGTCACCGATTTCCGATTTGGTGGAAGGGCCCTGTAGAGGAGCAGTGTTACCATACAGTGTCATGATGGTACTGCCTGTGTGTGTGTGTGTGTGTGTGTGTGTGTGTGTGTGTGTGTGTGTGTGTGTGTGTGTGTGTGTGTGTGTTGTGTGTGTGTGTGTGTGGGTGTGTGGTGTGTGTGTGCGTGGACTATTATCATGTCACTGTGAAGTGGATGACAGGGCACACAACAAGGATCAGAATCACTTTTACTACATCATTACAAATACATTGCATGTAAAGAATTGTTACTTAGTAAAATGCTGCTACCACAATAAACAAAATACAGACAGACGATAAACGGGATATACAGACTAAATGTATAGACGCAGAATGTACACCAAACACACATAGCATGTACCACTATCGCATTGTTACAGTAGTCGTGCCTGGGAATATCTCACACCTTTGCTCCATGAACTCCCACACTCAGCATCCCCTCCCTGATTTGAGTGACAGGCCAACAGCCCACCCACCACCAGTCACCCAGCAGCATTAATGATTTGGGTGAATACAGGGTCGGTGTGGCGATCTGCCTCTGGGCTCCGCCCTCTCCACAGCTGTCAATCACCTGGAGATGATGACACACGCAGGCCAGATGGCGTGATGGGCGAAAGAGAGATAGATGAGTGTTGTGTGTGTGTGTGTGTGTGTGTGTGTGTGTGTGTGTGTGTGTGTGTGTGTGTGTGTTGTGTGTGTGTGTGTGTGTGTGTGTTGTGTGTGACAGCCCGGCCTGAGGGATGAGGGCCTGATCAATCCCCAGGCATGTGGATGGAGGGATGGAGGGAGGGAATGAGGGATGGATTGATGGAAGGAGGGAATGAGGGAATGAGGGAGGGAGGGAGGGAGGGAGGCAAGGGATGATGGACAAGGTGAGTTCTGCACCATGCAGAGATTTAAGGGGTGGTGGAAGGGGGGAGAGCAGTGGAGGCCACCATGATAGAGGTTTTAGTCTGGGTTTCTGTATAAGCACTTTGTGACATCTGCTGGTGTAAAAAGAGCTTTATAAATACATTTGATTGATTGATAAATTGATTGATTTGATAGGGGTTAACATGGGCAGAAGGGAAAGAGAGTGCTGGAATGACAAATAGGAATGAAGAGTGATAGATAAACACACACACACCACACAATAAGAAAGAGCTGAATGGTTTCATTGGTTTTTTCTCCACAGTGTCCATTGACCGTTATCTGTCCATTAGACGGTCTCTTCTCAGTGATGTATTTATCTGTCCATTAGACGGTCTCTTCTCAAGTTGATGTGTTATCTGTCCATTAAACAGTCTCCTCTCAGTGATGTGTTATCTGTCCATTAGACGGTCTCTTCTCAGTGATGTGTTATCTGTCCATTAGACGGTCTCCTCTCAGTGATGTGTTATCTGTCCATTAGACGGTCTCTTCTCAGTGATGTGTTATCTGTCCATTTAGACGGTCTCTTCTCAGTGATTGTGTTATCTGTCCATTAGACGGTCTCTCTCAGTGATGTGTTATCGTGTCATGAACGGTCTCTTCTCAGTGATGTGTTATCTGTCATTAAACGGTTCTTTCAGTGAGTGTTATCTGTCCATTAGCGGTCTCTGCTCAGTGATGTGTTATCTGTCCATTAGACGGTCTCTTCTCAGTGATGTGTTATCTGTCCCATTAAACGGTCTCCTCTCAGTGATGTGTTAATCTGTCCATTAGACGGTCTCTTCTCAGTGATGTTGTTATCTGTCCATTAGACGGTCTCTTCTCAGTGATGTGTTATCTGTGTCATTAGACGGTCTCTTCTCAGTGAATGTGTTATCTGTCCATTAGACGGTCTCTCTCAGTGATGTGTTATCTGTCCATTAACGGTCTCCTCTCAGTGATGTGTTATCTGTCCATTAGACGCGTTCTTTCTCAGTGATGTGTTTATCTGTCCATTAGACGGTCTCTTCTCAGTGATGTGTTATCGTCCATATAACGGTCTCTTCTCAGTGATGTGTTATCTTGTCCATTAAACGGTCTCTTCTCAGTGATGTGTTATCTGTCATTAGACGGTCTCTTCTCAGTGATGTGTTATCTGTCATTAAACGGTCTCCTCTTCAGTGATGTGTTATCTGTCCATTAGACGGTCTCTTCTCAGTGATGTGTTATCTGTCCATTAAACGGTCTCCTCTCAGTGATGTGGGCCTAATTGGAGTCCGCTGGCTGAGAGACACTGTCTGCCTCCGCTGGCTGAGAGACACCTGGTCTGCCTCCGCTGGCTGAGAGGCACCGTCTGCCTCCGCTGGCTGAGGACAACCGTCTGCCTCGCTGGCTGAGAGACACCGTCTGCCTCGCTGGCTGAGAGACACCGTCTGCCTCCGCTGGCTGAGAGACACCGTCTGCCTCCGCCGCTGGCTGAGAGACACCGTCTGCCTCGCTGGCTGAGAGCACGCTGCTCGCGCTGAGAGACACGTGCTGCCTCCGCTGGCTGAGAGACACCGTCTGCCTCCGCTGGCTGAGAGACACCGTCTGCCTCCGCTGGATGAGGGACACCGTCTGGCCTCCGCTGGATGAGAGACACGTCTGCCTCGCTGGCTGAGAGACACCGTCTGCCTCCGCTGGCGGAGAGAACCCCCCCCCCCCGTCTGCCTCCGCTGGCTGAGAGACACCGTCTGCCTCGCTGGCTGAGAGAGACACTGGTCTTCCTCCGCTGGATGAGAGACACTGTCTGCCTCCGCTGGATGAGAGACATGTCTGCCTCCGCTGGTGAGAGACACTGTCTTCCATCCGTGGATGAAGAGGACACTGTCTTCCTCCGCTGGATGAGAGACACTGTCTTCTCCGCTGGATTGAGAGGGACACTGTCTGCCTCGCTGGTGAGAGGACCACTTCGATCTCATTCCCTCCGCTGGATGAGAGACACTGTCTGCCTCCGCTGGCTGAGAGACACTGTCTTCCTCCGCTGGATGAGAGACACTGTCTGCCTCAGCTGGATGAGAGACACTGTCTGCCTCCGCTGGATGAGAGACACTGTCTGCCTCCGCTGGATGAGAGACACTGTCTGCCTCCGCTGGCTGAGAGACACTGTCTGCCTCCGCTGGCTGAGAGACACTGTCTGCCTCCGCTGGCTGAGAGACACTGTCTGCCTCCGCTGGCTTAGAGAGGCTGCTTTTCTGGTTGCCGGCGATTTTAATTCCGCATCACTAAGATACGTGATGACACACATCCATCAACATGTCTCCGTCGCCATTAAGGACAAAAAAGTCCTAGACCACTGTTACTTTACCCATAAGCAATAATACAAGGACCTCCCTCTTCTCCCATTCGTCAGATCAGATCATGACTCCGTACTCCTGCTTCCTGTTTACAAGCTCAAACATGAATTACCCGTGATTCGCTCCGTTGAGAAATGGTCTCCAGAATCAGAGATTATGCTACAGGACTGCTTTGCTAGTGCAGATTGGAGTATATTTTGGGACTTTGCCAATAACATTGACGAACTAACCGCCTCTGTCACCGGGTTCATTAGGAAATACATTGGTGACGCATTCCCCACAGTTAAGGTTCACTGCTTCACCAATCAAAATCCCTGGATTAACACTGAGGTTGGTGCTAAACTAAAGGACAGGGCTACTTCTTACAGGGCTATCACAGACAACCCTGAGGCTAGAGCCGAGGACAGGAACAAGTACAAGAAGTCCTCCGCAGTGTCATCAAAGGAGCAAAAGAACAATATAGGAAATAATGTGGAATCGTATTACACAGACTCTGACGCCCGCCAGATGTAGCAGGGGCTAAAGTCCATTACGGATTACAAAGGAAGACCAAGCCGTGATCTGCCTAACGATGTCTCTCTACCAGACGAACTCAATGCATTTCATGCACGCTTTGACAATAACAACATCGTGCCAGGTGTGAGGGCTGCCACCGACCCAGAAGAATGGGTGATCTCGCTCTCCAAGGGCCAACGACCCAGAAGAATGGGTGATCTCGCTCTCCAAGGGCCACCGACCCAGACGAATGGGTGATCTTGCTCTCCAAGGGCCACCGACCCAGAAGAATGGGTGATCTTGCTCTCCAAGGGCCAACGACCCAGAAGAATGGGTGATCTCACTCTCCAAGCCCGACGTGAGTAAAGTCATTAATCAGGTCAATACCTCCAAGACCATGAGGCCCAATGGTATTCCATGGCGCATTCTCAGAGCATGCGCAGAACAGCTGGTAGGTATATTCACAGTAATTATTATTTTAAAACAAGTTTACCCCCTTTTTCTACGACCGTGTCTCATTGCTGCAACTCTCCAATGGGCTCGGGAGAGGCGATGGTCGAGTCATGTGTCCTCCAAAACATGACTCGCCATACCGTACTCCTTAACACCCGCCCGCTTAACCCGGAAGCCAGTTGCACCAATGTGTCAGAGGAAACACCGTTCAACTGACGACCGAAGTCAGCCTGCAGGCGCCCGGCCCGCCACAAGAAGCCGTTAGAGCGCGATGAGCCAAGTAAAGCCCCCCCCGGCCAAACCCGCCAATTGTGTGCCGCCCTATGACACAGCCTGGGATCGAATCCATGTCTGTAGTGACTTAAACCGCTGCGCTACTTGGGAGGCCTATTCACTATAGTTTTCAACCTCTCCTTGTCTCAGTCTGTAAGCTCCACATGTTTTAACATGACCACCATCATTCCTGTTCCCAAGAACTTTAAGGCGCCATGCCACAACAACTGCCACCCTGTAGCACTCACTTATGTAATCATGAAGTGCTTTGAGAGGCTGGTTATGGAACACATCAACTCCATCATCCAAGACAAACTATACCCACTCCAACCCACTCTCACTATTTTCCCTGTTACACCCAAGACTGCGTGGCCATGCACGACTCCAACACCATCATCAAGTTTGCTGACGACACGACGATGGTAGGCCTGATCACCAGCCACGATGAGACAGCCTACAGGGAGAAGGTCAGTGACTTGGCAGTGTGGTGCCGGAACAACAACCTCTCCATCAACGTCAGTAAGACCAAGGAGCTGATCGTGGACTACAGGAAATGGGGATCCCCATCCACATCAACGGGGCTGCAGTGGAGAGGTTCGAAAGTTTCAAGATCTTTGGTGTCCAAATCACTAAGAACATAAAATGGTCCACAAACACGTGCAGACATGAAGAAGGCACAACAGTCCCTCTTCCCACTCAGGAGGTTGAAAAGGTTTGGCATGGGCCCTCAAATCCTCAAAAAGTTTTACAGCTGCACCATTCAGTGCATCTTGACTGGCTGCATCACTGCTTAGAATGGCAACAGCACCGTCCTCGATCACATGGCGCTACAGAGGGTGGTGCGGACATCCCAGTACATCACTGGGCCGAGCTCCCTGCCATCCAGGACTTCTTTATCAGGCAGTGTGAAAGAAAGGCCCAGAAAATTGTTAAAGGCTCCAACCTGCCAAGCCATATACTGTTCTCTCTGCTTCTGCCCGGCAAGCAATACCAGATCAACAAGTCTGACACCAACAGGCTCCTGAACAGATTCTATCCACAAGCCATTAGACTGCTAAATAGGTTCCCAAATAGCTACACAGACTATCTGAGTTGACCTTTGTATTTTATTCTTATTTTTGCCTCTATGCACACTAACATGGCACTACATGTTACACACACTGATACTCCAACACACACATAAACACTCACTCCATCATTTGTTCACACACACATATGGTCATACATTTATACTGACTCTACACACACCCACTCACATACAATTTTCATATATGCTGCTGCTACTCTGTTTATCATATATCCTGATGCCTAGTCACCTAACCCCTATACATATCTACCTCTATCACTCCAGTATCCCTGCACCTTAACAATATAGTACTGGAACTGACCCTGTATATAGTACGTTTACCCCTATACATATCTACCTCTATCACTCCAGTATCCCTGCACCTTAACAATGTGGTACTGGAACTGACCCTGTATATAGTACGTTTACCCCATACATATCTACCTCTATGCCTCAGTAATCCTGCAGCCTTAACAATGGATGGTACTGACTGGACGCTGTATATAGTACGTTAAGCCATACATATCTACCTCTATAATCTGTATCTGCACCTTAACAATATGGTATGGAACTGACCTGTATATAGTGAACGTTTTACCCATACATATCTACTTATGACTCTAGTATCCCTGCACATTAACAATATGGTACTGGAACTGACGCTGTATATAGTACGTTCGCCATACATATCTACTCTATCACTCTAGTATCCTGCGACATGTAACTCATGGTATGGGAACTGAGACCCTGTATAATAGTACGTTTACCGCATACATATCTACTCTATCATGCCTAGGTATCCTGCACATTAACATATGGTTACTGGAACTGACCTGTATATAGTAGTTTACCCCATACATATCTGACCTCTATCAGATCAGTGAATCCTGCACTTACAATATGGTACTGGAACTGACGCTGTATATAGTACGTTTACCCCATACATATTACTCTATACTCCAGTATCCCTGCACCCTTAACATATGGTACTGGAACTGACCTGTATATAGTACGTTCACCCCATACATATCTACGCTCTATCACTATAGTATCCCTGCACATTAAAAGTATGGTACTGGAACTGACCCTGTATATAGTACGTTTACGCCATACATATCTACCTCTATCACTCTAGTATCCTGCACATTAACAATATGGTACTGGAATGACCCTGTATATAGTACGTTCACCCCATACATATCTACTCTATCACTCCAGTATCCTGCACATGTAACAATATGGTACTGGAACTGACCCTGTATATAGTACGTTCACCCCATACATATCTACCTCTATCACTCCAGTATCCCTGCACATTAACAATATGGTACTGGAACTGACCCTGTATATAGTAGCGTTTACCCCATACATATCTACCTCTATCACTCCAGTATCGCACATTAACAATATGGTACTGGAACTGACCTGTATATAGTACAGTTTACCCCATACATTATCTATCACTCTAGTATCCTTGCACCTTAACAATTCTGGTACTGGAATGACTGTATATAGTACGTTTACCCATAATATTATCTATACTCAGTATCCCTGGCACGTTAAACTGATGGTAACTGGAATGCCCTGTATATAGTACGTTCACATACATATCTACTCTATCATCCAGTATCCGCTGACATTTAACACTGTGGTACTGGAACTGACCCTGGTATATAGTACGTTCACTCATACATATCTACCTCTATCACTCTAGTATCCTGACATTAACACTATGGTACTGGAACTGACCCTGTATATAGGTACGTTGTACCGCATTACATATCTACTCTATACTCTGGTATCCCTGCACATTAACAATATGGTACTGGAACTGACCCTGTATATAGTACGTTCACCCCATAATAATCTACCTCTATCACTCCAGTATCCTGCACATTGTTAATATGGTACTGGAACTGACCCTGTATTAGTACGTTTACCCCATACATATCTACCTCTATCACTCTAGTATCCCTGCCAATTAACAATATGGTACTGGAACTGACCCGTGTATATAGTACGTTTACCCCATACATATCTACGTCTATCACTCTGGTATCCTGCACATTAACAATATGGTACTGGACTGACCCTGTATATAGTACGTTCACCCCATACATATCTACCTCTATCACTCCAGTATCCCTGCACATTGTTATATGGTACTGGAACTGACCCTGTATATAGTACGTTTACCCCATACATATCTACCTCTATCACTCCAGTATCCCTGCACATTAACAATATGGTACTGGAACTGACCCTGTATAGTAGTACGTTTACCCCATACATATCTACCTCTATCACTCCAGTATCCCTGCACATTAACACTATACTGACCCTGTATATTTATTTTATTAGGCAAGTCAGTTAAGAACACATTGTTATGTACAATGACGGCGTTGGAACAGTGGGCTCACTGCCTGTTATTGTTTACTGCGTTGTTGGGGTTTGAGCTGTCAAGAAAGGCATTTGACTGTACTTGTGACATTAAAACTTTACACTGAAACTGGCTGAAGGAGTAGTCCTGCCTGTCTCTGCTGGCTGAGAGAGACTGTTTGCCTCCGCTGGCTGAGAGAGACTGTTTGCCTCCGCTGGCTGAGAGAGACTGTTTGCCTCCGCTGGCTGAGAGAGACTGCTTGCCTCCGCTGGCTGAGAGAGACTGCTTGCCTCCGCTGGCTGAGAGAGACTGTTTGCCTCCGCTGGCTGAGAGAGACTGTTTGCCTCCGCTGGCTGAGAGTCACTTACTGGGCTCATTTACTGGGTACTATCATTAGCCCAGCATGATTCCACTGAACAGACACTGCCTGCTACCGCTGTTAACGCCTCCAGACTGAACTCCCATCGACCTGGTTGTCTCAGGGAAGGCAGGGGGCCTGACACCAACACTAGCCCCATTGTGAGAGCTGCCTGTGGGCACGACAGGTCATTCTGCCTGGCCTGGCCTGGAGAGATGAGCTGGAGAGTCTGGCTGTGGATTAGCGCCGACTCCTTGCCTAGTCAATTAGGGAATCTGAAATGTCTGCGGTGGTTAGTGGAATATCTAACAGAGGAATAGGTTTGAAGTAATAGGTTATCAAGTACCAGCTGGGATTTTAACCCTACACTATCCATCTGTCATTCATCCTAACACTAGGGGATAGTCAGAGAGACATTCTCTTTCACATGCTCTCTGTATCTCTCTCCCTCTCTCTCACACACATATACCCACTCCACACACATGGCCCCAGGCCTCTTTTCCATAAATGCTCCCCCTTGATGTAACAGTAATTGCGTTTTTGTAGCCCCCACTTTCATCTGCAGAATCCCAGTAGTATGTCTTCAAAAAAACAGAAAAAGTTTGGGAAATATTTTTCTCAGGAATATGTATGCAGTTTCCTACCAATGTATACAACCTACTTCACATTTCCAAAGTGAAAGAAAATATAGAGACATTTTTTGAAGATGTCTTGATTGCATGTATCTTCACACCCCAGTTGTATCTTCATACAACTGTGAAACATTTTTGAATAAGATTCGATCAACTTTGACCAACTCGTAGGACAACGTATATCCATTGTTTTTGTCAATACGTATTTTTTTAATTTGGTTGGGAAACACTGATGGACAGCAATATTAAGTCAGGACTGTGACTGGACCATTCAGGAAGCATCAACCCCTCATGGAAAGCCATTCTGGTGTCTTTGTCCAGCTGAAATATACTTCTCTATCCCACGGTGAGGATTTAAGAAGACTGAGAAAAGGGTAAGGGAAAGGGTCAGTTGTACAACTGAAATGTGTCTTCTGCATTTATCCCAACCCCTCTGAATCAGAGAGGTGCGGGGGGATGCCTTAACCGACATGCACGTCTTCGGCGCCCAGGGTTTCCGCTAACTTTTTACCTGGGCTATGTTCCTTTAATATTTATGTTGATCCTGACAAACTCTTCAGTCCACAGCATTGCATCGCTGATAATTGTCTTGGCCAAATGTGTTGTATTGCGTGTGTTTTGTCTTGTATCGTCATGTACATCCTCCTCAGTTTGTTATTGTTGTCTTGTCACTGTCCTTATTGTCTTGTTTTGTATTTTGTTTAACAATAAGAGATCAAATAAAATAAAAATATTCATATTCTATCAAAGCCTACGTGAATGTCTATCTGAACATTCTGCATGTTGCATCAACCTGAGCAAGCCTCCAGTTCTCTCATGGGATATGATGAATAAATGAAGGCCCTTCTGCCTCTGGGAGTTTCCTTTCATTGTCTTGTCACAGCACAGCTAGAACTGGGGGTGTGTTCAGTGTGGTAAAACTTTCAGAATGTTATCCATTTTATGAATAGGTTTGGATGTTTCTAATGGAACTTTCTGTAACGTTACACACTTCTGACTGAACTGACCGCTGATGGGTCTTCCTCCCAGTAATATCACAGGGGATTTTCTAAAGGTTAACCTTGTCCCTTATTCACTGTTATTCATCAGTCTATCATTCATCAGTCTGTCATGCATCAGTCTGTTATTCATCAGTCTGTTATTCATCCTTCTGTTATTCATCCTTCTGTCATTCATCAGTCTGTCATTCATCAGTCTGTTTTTCATCAGTCTGTTTTTCATCAGTCTGTCATTCATCAGTCTGTCATTCATCAGTCTGTCATTCATCAGTCTGTTATTCATCCGTCTGTTATTCATCCGTCTGTCATTCATCCTTCTGTTATTCATCTGCCTGTCATTCATCCTTCTGTTATTCATCGGTCTGTCATTCATCCTTCTGTTATTCATCCGTCTGTCATTCATCTGTCTGTTATTCATCCGTCTGTCATTCATCATTCTGTTATTCATCCATCTGTTATTCATCCGTCTGTTATTCATCCGTCTGTTATTCATCGGTCTGTTATTCATCAGTCTGTTGTTCATCAGTCTGTTATTCATCAGTCTGTCATTTATCAGTCTGTTATTCATCCATCTGTCATTCATCCTTCTGTTATTCATCAGTCTGTCATTCATCCTTCTGTTATTCATCCTTCTGTTATTCATCAGTCTGTTATTCATCGGTCTGTTATTCATCAGTCTGTCATTCATCAGTCTGTCATTCATCAGTCTGTCATTCATCCTTCTGTTATTCATCAGTCTGTTACTCATCAGTCTGTTATTCATCAGTCTGTCATTCATCAGGCTGTCATTCATCAGTCTGTTATTCATCCATCTGTCATTCATCCTTCTGTACTTCATCGTCTCTGTATTCACGGTCTGTATTCATCCGTCTGTTCATCATCAGTCGTCTTCATCAGTCTGTTATTCATCACTCTGTTATTCATCAGTCGTGTTTCTTAGCTTAGTTCCCAACGAGAGGAGAGGGTCTAGGGAGTGGAAGCTGTAAAACATTGTGTGTGTCTGTGTGTGCGCGTGTGTGCGGTGTGCGTGTATGTGTGTGTGTCTGTGTGTATGTGTGTGAGTGCATAATAAGGTGCATGAGTGTGTGTGTGTGTGTACATGTGGGTACATGTGTGTGTATTATAATGAAGATAAGGTTTAGGGTCATGTTACTTCAAATGTCTCCTATTTCTGCCTGACAGCGTCTGATGTTCCCACTCAGGAGCAAATTGAGTTTGCATGCCTTGATGACTCATTAGCCTTTGTCTCGCTTCATGGATGTCTTTGATGCATGCGCATGTACTTAGAAGCTATTTATATTTTCTTATAAATATGAATGTATTAGATAACGTGCATCTGTGTGTGTGTTTTGTGGTGTGTGTGTGGGTGTGTGTGTGTGTGTGTGGTGTGTGTGTGTGTGTGTGTTGTGTGTGGTGTGTGTTGTGTGGGTGTGTGTGCTGTGTGTGTGTGTGTGTGTGTGTGTGTGTGTGAGACTATCCTCGTGGGTACCGGAAATACCTAAAAGTCCCCACAAAGATTGTAAAACAAGGAAAATTACCAAGGCCATTTTAAATTTAGGGATTAGGGTTAAGTGATAAGGTTAGGGGTTAGGGTTAAGGTTAGGTTTAGGAGTTAGGATTAGGGTTAATAGTTAATGTTAAGAGTTAAGATTAGGGTTAAGGGCAGGAACAGACTGGGAATTAAAAATGGCCCTGGACATTTTAACCTTCCCCAGCGATACATCATCACCCACACAACTCATGCCACACTTTATGTAAACAAGATTACTGAACAATATTTATAACAATAACTTTAGTAAAATAGATGTAAAATAGAACAAGGGGAATGTGTTGCTCTTAGGAGGAGGCTGGCTAGAAGGAGCACATATTGGCACAATGTCACTGGCATCAAGGTGGCAAGGATCTCTGGATCCATCTGACCAGTAAAATAAATAATACAGGAAGAAATGTGTTGGTGAAAATACTGGCGTATAGGCAAGTCATAGAATGAAATTAAAATAAACATGTTTTCTACCACCTTAAATTAGCAATTTATGCAGCAGCTCACTTCTCTCAGCAATGCCATCTATAACCAGGTCACGGTCCAGGGCCATTAAAGCATCTCGCTCAGTAGCCATGAGCATAAAAGCCTCCAGGTGTTGTTGAGATAGTGCTCCTGAGCTTACTCTTGATGAATTTCAGAGTAGGGAAGCTCCGCTCGCAAGCTACTGTACCTGAGTTACTGACAGGGTAAGTATGAACTTGTAAGCAAGGCCCAGGATGTGGTATGAGTCAGTAAATAGGTTGTACTGACTAAGAATACGGTAGCAACACAGTGGACAGTCCTCGCAAGATAAACAGCTCTTGTTCACCATCTCTACCTCGTCTTCATTTCCTTCAGGTCCATGATCCTCCATAGTCCTGGTTGTGTATTCTTCAAATCCCGATTGTTTTAACCTGTTCTGTCAGACTCGTGAGCTCACTCTGTAAATTGGCCACCGTTGCTCTGCTGTCAAATTTGATCAAACATTTGCTTAGTTCTTGAAGGGCTCTGTGTAAGGCCATTGGCACTGGATGTTAACTGACTAAAGTTTTTAGGGTCCAGAAGAGCCATACAAAGTGCCATTACTCAGAAATCGCCGATGGATGGTAACTATAACTGTATCCAGAATATGATTATGGACACCAATCATGTATGCACTCTCTGCCCCAGTAAAGGTCTCATCTAGTGCCATCTCTCCAGGCATGGTTTACTTCTTTTGAGCCCTTTTCATTGGCAGAGTGGTCTCTAACTCCAGCTCTGTTTCCTCATCCCGTTCCTGCAACTTCCTGTTGGCCCACTGAACAAATGTGTCTGAAGATGCCTTGAATTTTTCAAAATCTCTAGCCATTCCTTTCAGCTGCTCCTCTGTAGACACAACCATACGATGCGCAGACAGAATGTCCATTTCACTTGTTTGAAGATATTTTGAGACTGGTGAGGTGACCTGAAATATTTTGAGTAATATCTGACCTGTAAGTATTGTTTCATACTTCAGCAACCCCTCAATGTATCTTTGTGCCTTGACCCGTGCAGTAGTGTTGATGTTTTTCTAATCTTGTATGGTTGAAAGAGTGAGAAGGACATCAACATACAGACCCTCATCTGGATTTCCAAAAGCTCCAAAGACCTTCTTTAAGGCACTGTCTTCAGCCCACCAGCGTGTCTCTCCAGTTGGAGCAAGACGTCTGTGTCAGGCATTTCCAAATGCCTGAAGGTACCATGTTCAGCTGTACAAACAATAGTACGCTAGTATAAACACCATGGGACCACGCAGCCATCATACCGCTCAGGAAGGAGATGCGTTCTGTCTCCTAGAGATGAACATACTTTGGTGCGAAAAGTGCAAATCAATCCCAGAAAAACAGCAAAGGACCTTGTGAAGATGCTGGAGGAAACAGGTACAAAAGTATCTACAGTTGAAGTCGAAAATTTACATACACCTTAGCCAAAAACATTTAAATTCAGTGTTTCACAATTCCTGACATTTAATTCTAGTAAAAATGCCATGTCTTAGGTCAGTTAGAATCACCACTTTGTTTTAAGAATGTGAAATGTCAGAATAATTGTAGAGAGAATTATTTATTTCAGCTTTTATTTCTTTCATCACATTCCCAGTGGGTCAGAAGTTTAAATACTCTCAATTAGTATTTGGTAGCATTGCCTTTAAATTGTGTAACTTGGGTCAAACGTTTCGGTTAGCCTTCCACAAGCTTCCCACAATAATTTGGGTGAATTTTGGCCCATTCTTCCTGCCAGAGCTGGTGTAACTCAATCAGGTTTGTATGCCTCCTTGCTCGCACACGCTTTTTCAGTTCTGCCCACACATTTTTTATAGGATTGAGGTCAGGGCTTTGTGATGGCCACTCCAATACCTTGACTTTGTTGTCCTTAAGCGCATTTTTGACAACATTTTGGAAGTACTGCTTGGGGTCATTGTCGCATTGGGAGACCATTATGCGACACAGCTTTAACTTCCTGACTGATGTTTGAGATGCTGGCTTCAATATATCCACTAATTTTCCTACTCATGACGCCTCTATTTTGTGAAGTGCAACAGTCCCTTGGCTGCAAAGCACCTCAACAATGATGCTGCCATCCCGTGCTTCACGGTTGGGATGGTGTTTCTTCGGCTTGCAAGCCTCCCCCGTTCTCCTCCAAGCGTAACGATGGTCATTATTGCCCAAACATTCTATCTTTGTTTATCAGACCAGAGGACATTTTTACAAAAAGTACGATCTTTGTCCCCATGTGCAGTTGCAAAGTCTGTCTGGGCTTTTATGGTGGTTTGGGCAGTGGCTTTTTCCTTCCACATCTCAGAATCAGTAGGAAGTTACAGCTTGGTCGCAAATGGGTTCTTCCAAGTGGACAATGACCCCAGCATACTTCCAAGTACTATGGACTTCCACTGTAGCTCATAGACAGCTAGCCAAACCCAAATTGCTTATCTTATTCCTAGTGTCTTTCGGTCTTACCGCTTCAGCTGCAAAACCTTGACTAACAGTTGATGGTATCGTGGCTCTGGGTTGCTCTCTACTCTCCTCTGCTGCCAGTGCCTCCAGGTCAATGGGCTGCTCTCTTCTCTCTGCTGCCAGTGCCTCCAGGCTCAATGGGCTGCTCTCTCCTTCTCTGCTGCCAGTGCTCCAGGCTCAATGGGCTGCTCTCTCTCTCTCTGCTGCCAGTGCTCAGGCTCAATGGGCTGCTCTCTCTCCTCTCTGCTGCAGTGCTCAGGCTCAATGGCTGCTCTCTCTCCTCTCTGCTCAGTGCTCAGGCTCAATGGCTGCTCTCTCTCCTCTCTGCTGCCAGTGCCTCCAGGCTCAATGGGCTGCTCTCTCTCCTCTCTGCTGCCAGTGCCTCCAGGCTCAATGGGCTGCTCTCTCTCCTCTCTGCTGCCAGTGCTCCAGGCTCAATGGGTGCTCTTCTCCTTCTCTTGCTGCCAGTGCCTCCAGGCTCAATGGCTGCTCTCTCTCCTCTCTGCTGCCAGTGCCTCAGGCTCAATGGGCTGCTCTCTCTCTCTCTGCTGCAGTGCCTCCAGGCTCAATGGGCTGCTTCTCTCTCTCTGCTGCTGCCAGTGCTCCAGGTCAATGGGCTGCTCTCTCTCTCTCTGCTGCCAGTGCCTCCAGGCTCAATGGGCTTGTCTCTCTCCTCTCTGCTGCCAGTGCTCCAGGCTCAATGGGCTGCTCTCTTCCTCTCTGCTGCCAGTGCCTCCAGTCAATGGGCGCTGCTCTCTCTCCTTGCTTGCAGTGCCTCCAGGCTCAATGGGCTGCTCTCTCTCTCTCTGCTGCAGTGCCTCAGGCTCAATGGGCTCTCTTCTCTCTCTGCTGCCAGTGCCTCAGGCTCAATGGCTGCTCTCTCTCCTGCTCTGCTTGGCAGTGCTCCAGGCTCAATGGGCTGCTCTCTCTCCTCTTGCTGTCAGTGCCTCCAGGCTCCATGGGCTGCTTCTTCCTCTTCTGCTCTGCCAGTGCTCCAGGCTCATGGGCTGCTCTCTCTCCTCTCTGCTGCCAGTGCTCCAGGCTCAATGGGCTGCTCTCTCTCTCTCTGCTGCCAGTGCCTCAGGCTCAATGGGCGCTCTCTCTCTCTTCTGCTGCCAGTGCCTCCAGGCTCAATGGGCTGCTCTCTCTCCTCTCTGCTGCGAGTGCTCCAGGCTCAATGGGCTGCTCTCTCTCCTCTCTGCTGCCAGTGCCTCAGGCTCAATGGGCTGCTCTTTCTCTCTCTGCTGCCAGTGCCTCCAGGCTCAATGGGCTGCTCTCTCTCCTCTCTGCTGCCAGTGCCTCCAGGCTCAATGGGCTGCTCTCTCTCCTCTCTGCTGCCAGTGTCCAGGCTCAATGGGCTGCTCTCTCTCTCTTTGCTTGCCAGTGCCTCAGGCTCATATGGGCTGCTCTCTCTCCTCTCTGCTGCCAGTGCCTCCAGGCTCAATGGGCTGCTCTCTCTCTCTCTTGCTGCCAGTGCCTCCAGGCTCAATGGGCTGCTCTTCTCTCTCTCTGCTGCCAGTGCCTCCAGGCTCAATGGGCTGCTCTCTCTCCTCTCTGCTGCCAGTGCCTCAGGCTCATGGGCTGCTCCTCTCTCCTCTCTGCTGTCAGTGCCTCAGCTCAATGGGCTGCTTTCTTCCTCTCTGCTGCCAGTCCTCAGGCTCAATGGGCTGCTCTCTCTCTCTTGCTGCCAGTGCCTCCAGGCTCAATGGGCTGCTCTCTCTCTCTCTGCTGCCAGTGCCTCCAGGCTCATGGGCTGCTCTCTCTCCTCTCTCTGGTGCCAGTGCCTTCAGGCTCAATGGGCTGCTCTCTCTCCTCTCTGCTGCCAGTGCCTCCAGGCTCAATGGGCTGCTCTCTCTTCCTCTCTGCTGCCAGTGGCTCCAGGCTCAATGGGGGCTGCTTCTCTCCTCTCTGCTGCCAGTGCCTCCAGGCTCAATGGGCTGCTCTCTCTCCTCTTCTGCTGCCAGTGCCTCCAGGCTCAATGGGTGCTCTCTCTTTCTCTCTGCTGCCAGTGCTCCAGGTCATGGGCTGCTCTCTCCTCCTCTCTGCTGCCAGTGCTCCAGGCTCAATGGGCTGCTCTCTCTCTCTCTCTGCTGCCAGTGCCTCCAGGCTCAATGGGTGCTCTCTCTCCTCTCTGCTGCCAGTGCCTCCAGGCTCATGGGCTGCTCTCTCTCCTCTCTGTGCAGTGCTCCAGGCTCAATGGGCTGCCTCTCTCCTCTCTGCTGCCAGTGCTCAGGCTCAATGGGCTGCTCTCTCTCCTCTCTGCTGCCAGTGCCTCCAGGCTCAATGGGCTGCTCTCTCTCTCTGCTGCAGTGCCTCCAGGCTCATGGGCTGCTCCTCTCTCTCTCTGCTGCCAGTGCCTTCAGGCTCAATGGGCTGCTCTCTCTCTCTGCTGCAGTTGCCTCCAGGCTCAATGGGCTGCTCTCTCTCTCTCTGCTGCCATGTGCTCCAGGCTCAATGGCTGCTCTTCTCCTCTCTGCTGCCAGTGCCTCCAGGCTCATGGTGTCTCTTCTCCTCTCTGCTGCCAGTGCCTTCAGGCTCAATGGGCTGCTCTCTCTCCTCTCTGCTGCCAGTGCCTCCAGGTCTCAATGGGCTGCTCTCTCTCTCCTCTCTGTGCCAGTGCCTCCAGGCTCTGGGCTGCTTTCTCTCTCTTCTGCTGCCAGTGCTTCCAGGCTCAATGGGCTCTCTTTCCTCTCTGCTGCCAGTGCCTTCAGTCATGGGCTGCTCTCTCTCTCTCTCTGCTGCCAGTGCCTCCAGGCTCAATGGGCTTGTCTCTTCTCTCTGCTGCAGTGCCTCCAGGCTCAATGGGCCCGCTCCTCTCTTCTTTGCTCGTGCCTTCCAGGCTCATGGGGTGCTCTTCTCCTCTCTGCTGTCAGTGCCTCCAGGCTCAATGGGTGCTCTCTCTCGCTACTCTTGCTGTCAGTGCTCCGGCTCATAGGCTGCTCTCTCTCTCTCTTGTGTCAGTGCTCAGGCTCAATGGTGGTCTCTCTCTCTCTGCTGTCGTGCCTCCAGGCTCAATGGGCTGCTCTCTCTCCTCTCTGCTGTCAGTGCCTCCAGGCTCACTAGGCTGCTCTCTCTCCTCTCTGCTGCCAGTGCCTCCAGGCTCAATGGGCTGCTCTCTCTCCTCTCTGCTGCCAGTGCCTTCAGGCTCACTAGGCTGCTCTCTCTCCTCTCTGCTGCCAGTGCCTTCAGGCTCACTAGGCTGAGATGATTGACTGGTAACGGCAGCAAATTAATAATTAGTTATTTTAAAACATTTGGCTGCATCAGCCTCAAGGGACTTCAACTTCTCTCTCCGCTTTTCAGCACCATCTTTACATTTTTACTCTTTTTGTTTGTCCATCTTGCTCCACTGCACTATTTATCCATATGTCACCACTTAACAGAGATGGGAAAGGGGCAGGGCCCAGGTAAAGTTAGAATGGACTGGACCAAAAGTAATTGGCTGGGAGAGAGAGGCTGACAGATGTAATACCCAACGGCAGTAGCAGTGGGCCGACAGCACACTCACCTGGGCCAGTCAGACACACAGCACTTGGTTATTTTTATTTTAGCGGGGGCTGGGGTTATTTATATTTTGCGTTACATCGGCCCCAATTGTCAAGCGGCCCACCGGGACTTCCAGATGGCCAGTCCATCATTGGTTAAGGGTTAAGGTTAGGGTTAAGGTAAGGATTAAGGTACGGGATAGGGATAGGTTTAGGGTTAAGGGTTATGGGAAATAGGATTTTGAATGGGACTGAATTGTGTGTCCCCGCAAGGTTAGTTGTACAAGACTGTGTGTGTTCTTGCACACCTGTGTTATAATGAACAGGTCAACATTTCAGATGTTGAGGAAATAAAAATGGAATGAAGAGAGATGTTACTGTTCACTATAGCACACTGTATAAACAACGAAACAAGGCAAAAATACAGCTTTGTAGACTTCATTATACTTTACAAATACTAATTTGTGAAAAAAACAAAATGTGCATTTTAAATGGACCAAAAGGACGCCCAAACATCATTTAGACTCTAATTAGCAATTAGGCTTTGTAAGATATTCAGCTGCAAATTTGCTCACCAAAATACTGTCCTATTGAACGGAGTGCTCTTTGATGCCTGCTCACATTTAATCAAGACAGACACACAGAAATACACACACACACACACACACACACACACACACACACACACACACACACACACACACACAACAGTAAAGAGCTCTGACTCATATACTAACACAGCTAACAATGATGTAGAAAAAAAAACACATACATCCCAGTCTGATACCATTGCCCTTTCTATCCCCCCTGTCTCTTGTGTTAGGATACCTGAGGGCCAGGTAGAAGAGGGGAGGGCCTGGCTGTGGGGAGACTACGCTCCCTGGAGGACCAGCTGACCAGAGCCAAGCAGAAGATACACAGCTTCCAGAGATCGACGGAGATGGTGAGCAGGCCAGGGGGATCCGGGAGGCCAGGGAGGATGTATGGGGGGAGAGGAGGTGGAAGCTGGGGGAGAGTCCCGGAGAGTAAGGAGTTGGGTCAGATAGCCTAGGATTATGATTAGCCTGGTCTTTGTTAGCAGCTAAACTCATCTGACAGGGAAAACATGTGTGTCTCTGTGTGTGTTTGTGTGTGTGTGTGTGGTGTGTGTGTCTCTGTGTGTGGTGTTTTTTCTCTGTGTGTGTGTGTCTCTGTGTCTTGTGTGTGTGTGTGGTGTGTGTGTGTGTGTGTGTGTGTGTGTGGTGTGTGTGTGTGGTGTGTGTGTGTATTCTGTGTGTGTGTGTGTTGTGTGTGTGTGTGTGTGTGTGTGTGTGTGTCTCTGTGTGTTGTGTTTTCTCTGTGTGTGTGTGTTCTGTGTG
Source organism: Salvelinus sp. IW2-2015 (assembly GCF_002910315.2). Taxonomy (NCBI): domain Eukaryota; kingdom Metazoa; phylum Chordata; class Actinopteri; order Salmoniformes; family Salmonidae; genus Salvelinus; species Salvelinus sp. IW2-2015. The sequence continues at coordinate 3,383 of NW_019942915.1, read as the reverse complement.
TGTGTGGTGTGTGTGTTGGTGTGTGTGTGTGTGTGTGTGTGTGTGTGTCTGTGTGTGTGTGTGTCTCTGTGTGTATATGTCTCTGTGTGTTTGTCTGTGTGTGTGTGTGTGTGTCTCTGTGTGTGTGTTTTTCTCTGTGTGTGTGGTGTGTGTGTGTGTGTGTGTCTGTGTGTTCTGTGTGTTGTGTGTGTGTGTGTGTGTGTGTGTTGTGTGTGTGTGTGTCTCTGTGTGTGTGTGTTTTGTCTCTGTGTGTGTGTGTCTCTGTGTGTGTGTGTGGTGTGTGTGTGTTGTGTGGTGTGGTGTGTGTGTGTGTGTGTGTGTGTGTGTGTGTGTGTTGTGTGGTGGTTGTGTGTGTGTGTGTGTGTGTGTTCTGTTGTGTTTGTCTCTGTGTGTTTGTCTGTGTGTGTGTGTCTCTGTGTGTCTCTGTGTGTGTGTGTGTGTCTCTGTGTGAACAAAACAGATGCATTACAACTCTTATGATCAAATGTACATGAATGGAGTCAAAGCATCACATTGGGAGAGAGGGAGGTTGAGAGGGAGAGATTAGTATTGACAGACGATCCAGTCTTCTCCTAAAACTCCCATGTGTTCAATAACAGTTACCTTTCTGCCCATCGTTCTTTATTTCACCCCTCCTCCTCCTCCCTCCACCACCACTCAGGTCCGGGCCCCACCCAGGAGGAGCTGAGGCGGAGGGTGGAGAACGGTGTGAGGGAGCTCTGGTACTTTGTCCACAGCGAGGTGAAGAAGCTGGGCCATGTGGAGGCTGGGGAAAGGCCCAGACAGGCTGACACCCTGATACAAGACCTGGGACACCAGCAGAGGTCAGAGACACATGCACGCATGCTCTCTCTCACACACATCTATAAACCCTTCCACAGACTGTCTGCCGACACACACAGAAACATGCACATACACACCTTCCCTTACCACTCCACTCTCCCAGGTTTTCTGTCTTCCTCTGTGTTGGCTTCAGCCTAGAGGTCAGAGAGAGCAGAGAGCAGTTGCGACATCAGTCACACGTTTATGTAGTTCATCGGCCCTGTAATACAGCAGTGGCCCCGGCGCTCTTCCTCCTTCCTTCCATGTCTCCCTCCTACCCTCTCTACTACCTCCCTCCGCCTGCCTGTTGAATTATTGGGTAATTGTAAATGCGACAGTAATTGCCCAACAATTGGAGCGGGTAATCAGTACTCAGGGCTGCTCAGCTTAGCCACCCATCAACTAAACCCCCATCTCCAGCCTGCAGCCTCCACCGTCTGCAGTCGCATTAACCGCTGGGCCGGGGAAACCCCCACAGGCTTCATAGAAGAAGGACACACACTCACACACACTTACAACGTCACTCAGACACTCACACAAAAACACACACACATTCACACACACACACACACACACACATTTACAACCAACCACAGGAGAACTAGCCTCCCGCTCCTCTGCCAAAGCACAGAGGGTCTGTCTGCCTATTCTCCCATGTTAACTCAGCGGCTAAAGGACACTTGTAGTTCTCACACAGGGAGACTGTGATAGATCCAAGGTGGGTTCTGGGTAAAGGAGTATGACATGGCTTCGTATAGAACACACGCGTTGTGGTTTAGGATAAAAAAATCAAAGCATGAGTAATGATTATTTCATGCTAGGGAATGTGTGGAAGTGTTTGTGTGTTTCTGTGTGTGTGTGTGTGTGTGTGTGTGTGTGTGTGTGTGTGTGTGTGTGTGTGTGTGTGTGTGTGCCATACATGACTATATGTATTTTAAAGTTAGAGTTTTTATTGTGTTGATCATTTTCTTGTGCATAGTGTATTTATTTAAATTGTGTAAAATAATTCTGCATTGGCTGCCTTTGATACTTTGTAATGTAATGTCAAAATTGTGAAGTGAAGCATTCTTTATACTATATGTGTGTGTGTGTACTAATGTGCTTGTGCTCAGGTGGTTTCCCACCCTGAGAATGTGACTGACGAGGGTCACTAAAATGATTTGAGGCGTGCTGGTTTTCAGAGATGGGAAACTGCAGTGTCAGTGCTATGTACTTGACTTATGGCTTTCCCTGTCTGTCCCTTTGTTTTATTATTATTACAATTATTATTATTATTGTTATCTATCCTGATTCCTAGTCACTTTACCCTGCCTTCATGTACAGTGGGGAGAACAAGTATTTGATACACTGCCGATTTTGCAGGTTTTCCTACTTACAAAGCATGTAGAGGTCTGTCATTTTTATCATAGGTACACTTCAACTGTGAGAGACGGAATCTAAAACAAAAATCTAGAAAATCACATTGTATGATTTTTAAGTAATTCATTTGCATTTTATTGCATGACATGACTAGTACATATTTACCTCAAGTACCTATTGATCTGATAGTGGTACTCCATGTATATAACTATTACCCCTGCACATTGATCTGGTACTCTCTGTATATAGCTATTACCCCTGTACATTGATCTGGTACTCCCTGTATATAGCTATTACCCCTGCACATTGATCTGGTACTCTCTGTATATAACTATTACCCCTGCACATTGATCTGGTACTCTCTGTATATATATATTTATCTATACCCCTGCCCATTGATTCTGGTCTCCCTGTATACTATATTACCATCTGCCACCATTTGATCTGTGTACTCTTCTGTTATAACTATTACTCTGTGTGCCTTGCACATGATGCTGGTACTCTCTGTATATAGCTATTACCCCCTGCACATTGGTCTGGTACTCTGCTGTATATAGCTATTCCCTTACATTGATACTGGTCTCCCTGTATCATAGCTATTTACCGTCGTTATTTCTCTCTGCACATTGATCCTGGTACTCCTTTATATAACTATTACCCTTGGGCACATTGATCTGGTACGTCTCTGTATATGAAGCTATGTACGGGGGCCCCCAACTGCTCATTGAATCTGGTACTGGCAGGCCTTGTATATGCTATTTGACCTCCGTCTGCACATTGAATCTCATGGTTTACCCCTCTGTATATAACTATTACACCATTGCACATTGATGCTGGTACTACTCTGTATATAACTATTATACCTCCTGCACATTGATCTTGGTAACTCCCCTGTATATACTATTACCTCTGCCACATTGATCTGGTACTCACCTGTATATAGCTATATACCACGCTGCCCATTGATCTGGTACTTCCCTGGTATATAACTATTACTCTTGCACATTTGATTGGACCTTCCTGTATATAACTATTACCCTGCACATTAATCTGGTCACTACTCTGTATATAACTATCCCTCTCCTACATTGATCTGGACTAGGTATCTCTTTGTATATAGCATTACACTTTCTGCCCATTGATTCTGGTACTGTCCTGTTATAATATTACCGCCTGCACTTGATCTGGTACTTCTTGTATAT
>NW_019942914.1:237449-238713 GCF_002910315.2 Salvelinus sp. IW2-2015 | reverse complement strand
ATAATTTGCATGAGTTGTGTTACGGGTCCCATTACCATCACCCCTAGATTGTCGGGCCAAAGGGATTCGTAACATAAGTGGGCGCTCGTCCGGGATATGTCTTTATTGACACCCATACCGCTTATGCAAATTGTTGTAGTGGTATAGTTCAGTGTTGAGCGCTGTAGCTGAAGTAGCATTAGTGTTTGCTATTTTGGTTGGCTCTTGTGTGGTAGTTCAAGATGGCTACTTTTGATTTGAAGTCCTTTTTGGAWAACCCTTCGTGGGAGGTTTTTGATAGATGTCGTAGGGTAGATTTAATGACCTTGGCTGACCATTATTCGGTATCGATTCCGCCGGGTTTAGTTAAAGCGGAGGTTAAACAACTAGTGTTAAATGTTTTTTTGGAAGAGCAGGTGCTTGTATTACCGCTGCCTGAGCCTACTACCCCTGTAGGGGATGTTGCTGCTCCTCTAAGCCCAGTGGTGTCTGAGGGCGAGGCTAAAGCACCTGCCACATTGCCCCGTTTTGATCCACTCTCCCCACTTTCAACCGGTGATGCCAGGAGGGATGTCCGTTCCATACAGTTCCAACTTGAGGCAGAACGAGAACAGCGGCAGTTCCAGTTGGAGATGGGTAAAATTGAGGCAGAAAAAGAGGAAAGGCGAGAGACTCTCCAGTTGGAGATGTGTAAAATTGAGGCAGAAAAAGAACGATAACAGCGGCAGTGTAAAATTGAGGCAGAGTTAAAAATGCGCCAGATGGAACTGGAGGCAGAGACAGCGAGGCTAGCCTTCGTTCCGGCAGTGACTGTTAGTGAGGAGTCCTCACCAGCTGTAGCTTCCAACACTTTTGACATTAGTAGGCAGATTGACTCTCTGAACAAAGGTACTAAGGCAGAGGTTGACTCCTATTTTTGTGTATTTGAACGTATAGCTGTAGCCTTGAAATGGCCTGAAGAGGTATGGTGCCTATTACTTCAGTGTAAATTAACTGGTAAAGCYCAAGAGGTTTTGTCAGCGCTACCTCTTGAAGACARTTTAAATTATGAAGTGGTCAAAGCTACTGTTCTTCGCGCCTATGAGCTTGTGCCTGARGCATACCGACAGAGATTTWGGTCTCATAAGAAGTCTTCTAGTAAGACTTATGTGGAATTTGCTAGAGAGAAGGGAAATCTGTTTGATAAATGGCATGCTGCTWGCAAGGTAACTGATTTTAACTCTCTCCGGGAGTTAATCTTGTTGGAAGAGTTTAAAAATTGCTTACCGGAACGCATTGTAGTTCA
>NW_019942914.1:227305-231264 GCF_002910315.2 Salvelinus sp. IW2-2015 | reverse complement strand
ACAAACACTTAGGTTGGAGTCATTTAAACTCATTTTTCAACCACTCCACACATTTATTGTTAACAAACTATAGTTTTGGCAAGTCGGTTAGGACATCTACTTTGTGCATGACACAAGTCATTTTTCCAACATTTGTTTCCAGACATATTATTTCACTTATAACTCACGGTATCACAATTCCAGTGGATCAGAAGTTTACATACACTAAGTTGACTGTGCCTGTAAACAGCTTGGAAAATTCTAGAAAATGATGTCATGGCTTTAGAAGCTTCTGATAGGCTCATTGACATCATTTCAGTCAATTGGAGGTGTACATGTGGATGTATTTGAACTTTTAGGGATAGGGTGCAGTATTCGGAAGTTTGGATGACTGAGGTGCCCAAAGTAAACTACCTGTTACTCAGGCCGGGAAGCTAGGATATGCATCTAATTGGTAGATTTGGATAGAAAGCACTCTAAAGTTTCCAGAACTGTTAAAATAATGTCTGTGTACAACAGAACTGATATGGCAGGCGAAAACCTGAAGAAAATCCATCCAGGAAGTGATATACTGTATTTTGATGTGTGTAGTTTTCAATTGAATGCCTATACAGTATCAAATGGGTTAGGACCCAGATTGCAGTTCCTATGGCTTCCACTAGATGTCAACAGTCTTTAGACATTGTTTCAGGCTTGTATTCTGAAAAATAAGGAAGAATGAGACCATTTTCTGAGTGGACTGTAGAATGAACCAGAGCTGGTTTGTGCGCGTGTGACCGATTGCGCGCCGTCTGTTGTTTTCCTTTCTATTGAATACGCTATTGTCCGGTTGAAATATTAGTGATTTTTTTTAGACAATAGACAACCTGAGGATTAATTACAAACATCGTTTGACATGTTCCGACAAACTTTATCAGTACTACTAGGATGTATTCGTCTGCCTGTTGTGACCGCCTTTGAGCCAGTGGATTACTGAACCAAACGCRCCAACAAAACTGAGTTTTTTGGATATAAAGAGGGACTTTATCGAACRAAAATAACATTTATTGTGTAACAGGGACTCTTGTGGGTGCAACCAGATGAAGATCATCAAAGGTAAGTGATTAATCGCTATTTCTGACTTTCGTGTCGTGACTCCAACCATCTACTTGGGCTCTTGAAAAAATGTGGTATGCTATTGTAAGTGGGCGATGTCCTTCAGATAATCGCCATGGTATGCTTTCGCGTTAAAGCCTTTTTGAAATACTGACACAGTGGTGATTAACAATAAGTTCATCTGTTAAACGATTGTATTAACACTTGTATCTTTTACTGATATGTTTTATTTATTACTATTTCAGTCATTTGAAGTTTGGGCGCTCGCACATTATTCACCGGGATGTCATTGAACGCCTAGACATCCCCCTGATCCGTAAGGAGTTTACAGGCGCACCACTACGCTAACTAGCTAGCCATTTCACATCCGTTACATTAGGTTTGTTGGAGATGTGGACACCAAGAACTTGAAGCTCATCAAACTGTTCCACTACAGCCCTGCTCAATGAGGAATGGGGCAGTGACTCACGGTCTCTTTTTCCTGAGTCACAATCATCTCCTGTTGTCTGATCACGTGAGAGAGAGGTTTTTGTCCTGGCACCACACGGTCAGTCTTCTGAACTCCTCCCTATAGGCTGTCTCGTACTTGTCGGTGATCAGGCCTACCACTGTTGTGTCATCTGCAAATTTAATGATGGTGTTGAGTCGTGCTGTGTGCGATCAGATGAGAAGAACAAGGGAGTACACGAGGGACTGAGCACGCACCCCTGAGGGGTCCCTGTGTTGAGGATCACAGCGTGGCGATGGTGTTGTTACCTACCCTTATCACCTGGGGGCGACCCGTCAGGAATCCAGGATCAGTTGCAGAGGGAGGTTCCAGGGTCCTTAGTTTAGTATGAGCTTTGGAGGCACTATGGTGTTGAATGCTGAGCTGTAGTCAATGAATAGTATTCTCACATAGGTGTTCCTTTGTCCAGGTGGAAAGGGCAGTGTTGAGTGCAATAGAGATTGCATCATCTTGTGGATCTGTTGGGCGCGTTATGCAAATTGGAGTGGGTCTAGGGTTTCTGGGATTATGTTGTTGATGGTGTTGATGTGAGCCATGACCAGCCTTCCAAAGCACTTCATGCTACAGACATGAGTGCTACGGTCAGTAGTCATTAGGCAGGTTACCTTATGATCTTGGCACTATGGGGGACTGCTTAAAACATGTTGGTATTACAAACTGGGACAGGGAGAGGTTGAAAATGTTAGTGAGGACACTTGCCACAGTCAGCACATGCTCGCAGTACACATCCTGGTAATCCGCCTGCCCCTGCGGCCTTGTGAATGTTGACTGTTTAAAGGTCTTACTCAGATCAGCTAAGGAGAGCTGTGATCACACAGTCTTCCGGAACAGCAGCTGTGCTCTCATGCATTTTCAGTGTTATTTGCCTCGAAGCCAGCATAGAAGTAGTTTTAGCTCGTCTGGTAGGCTTGTGTCAATGGGCAGCTCTCGGCTGTGCTTCCCTTTGTAGTCTGTAATGGTTCGCAAGCCCTGCCAACCGCGCGTCAGAAGCTGGTGTAGTATGATTCAATCTTAGTCCTTGTATTGACGCTTTGCCTGTTCAATAGTTCGTCGGTGGCATAGCGGAATTTCTTATAAGCTTGTCCGGGTTAGAGTCCTGCCTCCTTGAAAGTGGCAGCTGCTTACCCTTTAGCTCATGCGGATGCTGCCTGTAATCCATGGCTTCTGGTTGGGGTACTGTACGTACGGTCCTGTGGGGACGATGTCATCGATGCACTTATTGATGAAGCCCATGACTGATGTGGTGTACTCCTCAATGCCACCGGAGGAATCCCGGAACATATTCCAGTGTGTGCTAGCAAAACAGTCCTGTAGCTTAGATCTGCTTCATCTGAACACTTTTTATTTGATAGTCACTGGTGCTTCTTGCTTAAATTTTTGCTGGTAAGCAGGAGGATAGAATTATTCTACCAGCCTAATGTGAGATGTTTAGATTCCATAACATTTAAGGCCACAATTGAAAGGCCTATGTATTTAATGTTTTGTTCCACTGTACAATATAACGACAAAGCTGGCAATCTTTTCCCCCACTTTCTGGTGCTTGCCCCTCGCCCTTCATGCAGTTCTTACCGACATCTAGGAACTAATAGACAATGTTTTCTATAGGCTAATGTAGTAACCAAATATAACACATGATAATAATCTTACATGTATAAAATTGGAAGCCACAATAGCAGTGTGAAGTCAAACCAGTACCTGGTATTGCATATGAATAAAAGGCTCAACTGATCATAATTTCACCAATTTAATAATTGCAAGTTGGCTGCCCAGCGATAATGAAAAGAGAGGTGCTGATCGGACCGCTAGTGGACAGCGTTTCTGAGAAGTGAGCTAGGCTCAGAGAGGGTGAGGGGGGGGCGCTCGGCAACGCAACAGCAGACATCTCTGCAGGTGCTTGTTGAAAGCTTTTGAGGGGACTAATCTTGGATCCACCTGAGGCTGCAAGCTGTGCGGGAAGAGAGGAAGATTCCCAGATTCTGTCCCCAAAGAAGGACTTTAAAACATACTTATTGTGGCTGCACATGTGAAGAAATAAAATTCTGGCGACAAACGTCCATGCACAGCCACTGCACTCTACGTGCTAAATTGCTAATTAGAAGTTGATGAATTTATGTTCGTTCATGTTTTTTTTGATATTTATATTCAATGATTCTTAATTTATTGTTGTTTTGATATACAACCTTGTTGCGTGGAGCAAATGTAAAAAAAAATGTGAAGAAAACTATTATTTTTGAGAAAGTCAATTCTGATCGATTACGAGTATATAGAAGTATGATCACTACTTGTGCCAAAAGTTCAGAGATCTTATGATGATTTCCGCTTCAATAAAAATTATTTCAAACTTACTTTTCTGACATTTTCTACTTGAAGCTCATTA
>NW_019942914.1:208945-226358 GCF_002910315.2 Salvelinus sp. IW2-2015 | reverse complement strand
ACCATTGTATGGAGACAATTCATGTTGATATTGGTTTGGACATGTTAACGTTTTGGAATTAGTGCGTACAGGATGCAAATTTCTGTTTGAAAAGCTAGCCTTAGTTTTCCTAACTGACTGATTATATTGGTTCCTGGCTTCCCTGAAAAGTTGCATATCGCTGGGGCTATTCGTATGCAATGCAGAACGCCTCAAATAGTTACATAGCCTATATGGAAATAACAGACATGAGCCAAGCATGTTTACCTGTAGAATGATATATGGTTATAACACCTATGATTCTTTCGTCAGTTCTACACCTCAACATTGCTCATTTTAAAAAGGGTTAAATATGTTGTAGGGAAGTCAGCTTCAGTCCACAGGGGTGGCGCTGTGTCACTGTCAGAAAGATAAGTGCTTCAGTCAAAAACATTCGCTCATCTCTTCGGTCTCAGCTAGCTACAGAAGCTAGCTAGCTACAGAAACGAAACCCATCAAGTTCACTACTACTGGAAATAACTAATTTTCCTAATATCATGACATATATCAACATCCTTAGCTTGCCATTCACAATTAACTGTAATTTATATAACTCAGACTGACATCCAATAGCTTTAGGATACTGAACGCTAACTTATTAGCATTAGCCTACCCTTATGCTGATGGAGACTCGTTAGCTACCGCAAAACCTGCAGCTAACTCTGCCTGCCACTGCCTTTTCTGACTGTTCTACCCTCTCCACTTCATTCACTACTCAACCTGCTCGCTTTTTGCCTCTCTTTCAAAGAAATTCTGAATATCCACATTTGCTGTGTATTTTGAGGCATTTTACTGAGTGATGGGATGACATCTAACCAGTGCTGTAGGGGTGGGGTCAAGGGATGAGAGCGGTCCACTGAGTTGTGAAATCTCAGCCAATCACAGCAGCACACTGAGTCACATCAGGGGCTCCTTGCAGTGCCTGCTACTGCCAAGCAGTAGCTTGGCAGTAGCAGGCACTGGACCATTAACATCCAGGCTGAAGCCCCAGAAGTCCAGACCTATGAACCCATGGGCTAACATACTGGGTATGGATACATGTTTATAGAAAACATGCCTTGCATTGAATGCTGCCTATAAGAGAGTTGAATGTAAATACTGAATGTAATAAAATCCTGAATAAACTGTTTGCATTTTTCTGTGTCAGGTGTGACGTGTCAGAGAAGAGATCAGACAACAAGGCATCAATAGAATCTATTTATTGCAAAGCTACAGAGGATTCTCAGATATTGACAGGCATTGGTGTTGAAGAGCATTTGGTGACAGCAGCCAGGTAAACAAACCAAAAGACTGCTAACAGGGTTATAAAACCACTGTCATTTGTGTGAACTATCCCTTTAAGCACATAATTTGGGGAAAATAAAAACAGGCAGTGCAATTGTAGATATTAAAGGTATACAATGATTGTGTGCTTTGGTCAGTAATTCATTTTGTGGATGATTTAAACAGTTTATGCCCTGTCTCTTAATATTTGGATACATTTTAAATGGTTTTCTGATCTCTTTTTCCCGCTGAATTCTTGTTTTTTTCTTCCTTCGCTGTCTATTGTGTTCCATTAATTGTAGTCTTTCCTTCTCGACTCCTGTCTTCGTTTTTCTTCATATTCTTTCTGTTTCCATGCTCACTTTCTCAGCAAGGAGCTGCCTGTTATCCTCTTCTGTTCTTTTTATTTCCTCCTCCATGTTCTGTTTTTCCTTCTCCATGTTCTGTTTTCCTTCTCCATGTTCTGTTTGTCTCCTCCCTTTCGTTTGTCCTCCACCGCTTTCTGTTTGTCCTCCACCCTTCTCTGTTATGTTCCTCTCCCGTTTCTTCTGTCGTCCTCCACCGCTTTCTGTTTGTCCTCCTCCGCTTTCTGTTTGTCCTCCTCCGCTTTCAGTTTCTCCTCCGCTTCTGTGTTGCCTCCTTCCGCTTCTGTTGTCCTCCACCGCTTTCTGGTTGTCCTCCTCCGCTTTCTGTTTCCTCCACCGCTTTTTTCAGTTTGTCCTCCTCCGCTTTCTGTTTGTCCTCCACCGCTTTCTGTTTGTCCTCCTCCGCTTTCAGTTTGCTCTTTCCTCCGCTTTCTGTTTGTCCTCCACCGCTTTCAGTTTTGTCCTCTCCTTCCGCTTCTGTTTGTCCTCCACGCTTTCAGTTTGTCCTCCTCCGCTTTCTGTTTTGTCCTCCACCGCTTTCAGTTTGTCCTCTCCGCTTTCAGTTTGTCCTCCTCCGCTTTCTGTTTGTCTCCACCGCTTCTGTTTGTCCTCCACCGCTTTCAGTTTGTCCTCCTCCGTTTTGTTTGTTCCCTCCACCGCTTTCAGTTTGTCCGTCCCCCCGCTTTTTGTTTGTCCTCACCGCTTTCAGTTTGTCCTCCTCCGCTTTCTGTTTGTCCTCCCCGCTGTTCAGTTTGCTCCTCCTCCGCTTTCAGTTTTGTCCTCCTCCGCTTTCTGTTTGTCCTCCACCGCTTCTGTTTGTCCTCCACCGCTTTCAGTTTGTCCTCCTCCGCTTTCTTTTGTCCTCCACCGCTTTCTGTTTGTCCTCCTCCGCTTTCAGTTTGTCCTCCTCCGCTTTCTGTTTATCCTCCTCAGCTTTCTGTTTATCCTGCCCATGTTCTGTTTGTCCTCCACCGCTTTCTGTTTCTCAGTTCTGGCTTGATCGCGGTCTATCTCTGCCTGATCCGCTCGACCTCTTGATGCATCTCTACCCATTCTCTTGTTGATCTTGTAGGTCTCTGACCTTCTTAGAGATTAGATATGAAAATAACCAAAAACAGACAGTAAATGCGTTTGCTCTCAAAGCAGTAATTTTGTACTGTATATTTGGTACTGTTTCCTGAAGAAAGTGTTCCTGCTTCAACTACATTTTGTTTTGATAAATGTGTTCTTAGGCTCAGTAGAAGCTATTAAGGTATTTGTGATCCACCAGCATGACTAAACAAGATGCTCAAACAAGGCTAACTTTGTTTCCTTAATACCGCAGACAATATAACTAGAAACACTGTAAATAAACATTTGTAAATCATTTGTTCTTAATTGACTTGCCTAGTTAAATAAAAGTTTAAAATAAAACATATTGATTATGAAAATCTATTTTCTCATCTGTCTGTTCAAGTGAAATGGTGCTGGCATTACTTTATCTCATAGGTCCTAGAAGTCTGAGGGCATACAACGTTAGAACATTTCCATGTAAAGTAGTAGTCATGCTGACTTCCTCTGAATCTCTTTCCAAGTTGGGGAAGTTGTAAATAAGTGGAAATACTACACAAATCGTGCGTTTCTCCACTTATTGTTGTATATAACTGAGCGATGGGGCCAGGGGAATGTAAACCCTGTCAAAATGACAGTGCTCTAGATACCAAGACTGACATAGTTTTAACAATGCTTTTCTATTCTTGAATGAATATATTGAAAACGTTTATGTTGTAAAACTGCAAAATACAGAAAAGAATATACTTTAGTATTCAATTCACACCGACATACTGTAGCTGTACATTATACATTTGAAGTTACATGAATACAAAGCACGTGTTAAGGTACCATGCATCTGGCATGATGACAAATCATTTGGCTAATTGTTACTCATATGGTAATTGACTAACTCATTTCATTACTCTAATAATGTACAACCATCTATGTAGAATAACAAAGCATATTACACTAGAAACAGTAACAAAACTACAGTATTATATATTTTACAATTCGTTTGCATGACGCACGAGCAAAGTAATACAGCTAACGGCATACATGAAAGGCATTGCAATTTGTGTGAGTAAATGCAACCAACCAACATTGATATGTAAGCAACTCTATCAACAACAAAATTATCATCATTAGCTAAATGCTTGAATCGAACTTACAAACAGATATTTTCCAAGGCTGGAGCGTGACAAGAAATAACTACACTGAAAGACCTGCACCGTAGCGTTGTTTTTAGCTGCTTCTATGCGTGCAGAACGAATTCTCTACTTCCTGTTTGAGTACAGTCTAAGTACCAGAAAGCTCCACTAGGGGGCAAATAACACCATGGACCACAATGAAAATCCATTTTAACCATTGTAATAAAATAATCTGTTACCTTCCAACAGGATGGCAGCACAGTACCAAATATACAGTAAAAAATTACTGTTTCCGAGAGCAAAAGCATTCACTGTCTGTTTTTGGTTATTTTCATATCTCATCTCTAAGAAAGTCAGAGACCTACAAGATCAACAAGAGAATGGGTGGAGATAAATCGAAAAACCGAGCGGATAAGGCAGAGAAACCTCGATCAAACCAAAACGGAAAAAAAGAAAGTGAAGAAGGGAAAGACGACTGAAAACGATTACAACCAACTCCTTGCTAAGAACGTGAGACTGGAAACAGAACAAAAGATGGAAGAAGAACGAAGACAGGAGCTCGAGAAAGAAAGACTACAATTAATGGAACACAATAGACAGCGAGAGAAAGATGAAAGGACCATGATTAAGCAGGAAAAAGAGATTGTAAAAGGAGAAGAGATTGCAAAAGGAGATCAGAACACTGTATAAAAAAAGGGCATAAACTGTTTAATTTATCCACAAAATGTATTATTGAACAAAGCACACAATCATTGTAAACTTTTAATATCCACAATTGCACTGCCTGTTTTATTTTCCTCATTCTATGTTTAAAGGGATAGTTCACACAAATGACAGTGGCTTTATAATCCTGTTTGCAGTCTTTAGTTTTGTTTACCTGGCTGCTGCCACCAAATGCTTTTTCAAAACCAATGCCTGTCAATATCTGAGAATCCTCTGTAGCTTTGCAATAAATAGATTCTATTGATGCCTTGTCTGATCTCTTCCCTGACACGTCACACCTAACACAGAACAATCCAAACCGCTTATTCAGGACTCTTATAGGCTGGCATTCAATGCATGCTTTACATAGAAAGTACATGTATCTTGACCAGAAGCAGTATGTTGGCCAGTAGTGAAGCCCCGGATGTTTTTGGTCCAGTTCCGACCCTTTTGATGGTATTATTATTATTATGAAAAAAATATATACATTTCAGTCTGAGTTTTCATAACCACACATCACTTGCGCTATGCACATTTTAATGACTAAATAAACAATCCAATATATCTGCATGGCAGTGGCAGGCACTGCAAGAAGCCCCTGACGTGACTCAGTGTCTGCTGTGATTGGTAGAGATATAACAACTCAGTGGACCGCTCTCATCCCTTGACCCCACCCCTACAGCACTGGTTAGACGTCAATCCCGTCACTCAGTAAAATACCTCAAAATAACACAGCAAATATGGATACTCCAGAATTTCTTCCGAAAGGCAAATAAAGTGAGCAGGTTGAGGCAGTAATAAATGCGGTAGAACAGCCAGAAAGTCAAAATGCAGCAGCAGAGTTAGCCACAGGTTTGGCGGCAGCTAACTAGTCTCCATCAGCATAAGGGTAGGCTAATGTTAATAAATTAGCGTTCAGTATCCTAAAGGTATTTGATGTGAGTTTGAGTTATTTAACAGTATATTTAGTGAATGGGAAAGCTAAGAATGTTCATGATATTAGGAAAAGTAATTATTTCCAGAGTGTATTGGATGGGTTTCGTTTCTGTAGCTAGCTAAATAAATAAAAATAAATAAAAGCTGAGACCGAAGAGATGAGCAAATGTTTTTCTGACTGAAGCACATATCTTCTGACAGTGACACAGCGCTCCCCTGTGGACTGAAGCTGAACTTCATCCAACATATTTAACCCTTTTAAAAATGAGCAATGTTGGTGGTAGAACTAACTAAATGAAATCCATCATAGGTCTTACAACCTATATCATTGTACAAGTAAACACGATTGGCTCATGTCTGTTATTTCCATGTAGGCTATGTAACTATTTGAGGTGTTCTGCATTAGCATCGAATAGCCCCAGCAATATGCAACTTTTCAGGGAAGTCAGGAACCAATATAACTCAGTCAGTTAGGAAAGCTAAGGCTAACTTTTTCAAACAGAAATTTGCATCCTGTAGAATTAATTCCAAAAAGTTTTGGGACACTGTAAAGTCCATGGAGAATAAGAGCACCTCCTCCCAGCTGCCAGCTGCACTGAGGCTAGGAAACTCTGTCACCACCGATAAATCTACGATAATCGATAATTTCAACAAGCATTTTTTTTCTACGGCTGGCCATGCTTTCCACCTGGCTACCCCTACCCCGGCCAACAGCTCAGCACCCCCTGCAGCAACTTGCCCAAGCCCCCCTCCCCCCTCTGCTTCTCCTTCACCCAAATCCAGACAGCTGATGTTCTGAAAGAGCTGCAAAATATGGATCCCTACAAATCAGCTGGGCTAGACAATCTGGACCCTCTTTTCTAAAATTATGGGCCGAAATTGTTGCAACCCCTATTACTAGCCTGTTCAACCTCTCTTTGGTATCGTCTGAGATCCCCCAAAGATTGGAAAGCTTTGGAGACACTAGACCCAAACTGTTATAGACCTATATCCAGCTGCCTTTGTAAAATCTTCGAAAGCCAAGTTAACAAACAGATCACTGTAAATAGCACACCCAGCTACCTCATCCCCATATTGTTATTTATCCTCTTGCTCTTTTGCACCCCAGTATCTCTACTTGCACATCTATCACTTCAGTGTTAATGCTAAATTGTAATTATTTCACCTCTATGGCCTATTTATTGCCTTACCTCCCTACTCTTCTACATTTGCACACACTGTATATAGATTTTTATATTGTGTTATTGACTGTACGTTTGTTTATGTGTAACTCCGTGTTGTTGTTTTTGTCGCACTGCTTTGCTTTATCTTGACCAGTTGTAAATGAGAACTTGTTCTCAACTAGCCTACCTGGTTAAATAAAGGTGAAATAAAATAAAAATAAAACTGCCCATTATTAACTTGAAATAATTATTTTAATTAGTCATTTAGCTACTTACTTTTTCTATTGTTACATTGTCGAGAGGTGAACCTGCAAGTAAAGCATTTCATTGCACTGTGCACTCCATGTATATGACAAATAAACAAACTTGAATTTAGACCAGGGGGAGGGCAGCCAGATAGAGAGATGGCCAGCTTTTTATTTTATTTTTTATTTTACCTTTATTTTACTAGGCAAGTCAGTTAAGAACAAATTCTTATTTTCAATGACGGCCTAGGAACAGTGGGTTAACTGCCTGTTCAGGGGCAGAACGACAGATTTGTACCTTGTCAGCTCGGGGATTCGATCTTGCAACCTTTCGGTTACTAGTCCAACGCTCTAACCACTAGGCTACGCTGCCGCCCCTTGTGGTTATATTGTACAGTGAACAAAACATTAAATACATAGGCCTTTCAATTGTGTCCTCAAATGTTTTGTAATCTAAAAATCTCACATTAGCTGGTAGAACTGACGAGGTCTTATAACTCATTCCATTCTACAAGTACATTCGGCTTATATTCATAAAGCCTAGGGGGCTATGCAGATTATCTGTCGTGTTTGGAGTTGTGTTGCGCTGTTATGTGAACACTTGCATTTTTCTTTAGTTGAGTTGGCTCTGATTTTATTTGATACATGTGTTAAAAACATCATAAACTAGTTATATTAAACCGACTTATAGCAGTTTATATCAGTTGATTGCGATTTTCAGTATTTTGTTTGTTATGCGTTCTGGCGTGTTGGGCACTTCCATGCTTTGTTAGCTAAATCGACAGATGAAGATGACATTCTACAACCGAACAACGATTATTCTGGAAAAAGGACACCTTGTACAAGATTCTGATGGAAGCTCATCAAATAGTAGGAACCATTTATGATATTATTTAGTATTTCTGTCGAAAATGTTTAGACTATATTCCGCCCAGATTTCGGGCGCTGTCTCGCTATAACGTAAGCTGTATGTCGTACTAAGGTTATTTTTTAAAATCTAACACAGCGGTTGCATTAAGAACTAGTGTATCTTTAATTTGCTGTCCAACCTGTATTTTTTAGTAAAGTATATGATTAGTTATTTGATTAGATGATGTGAGTGTCAGAAATATATCCGGATTATTTTGTGCATTTTGGCTAGTATTCACATTGTTCAACCACGAATTGTACCGCTAAATATGCACATTTTCGAACAAACCATATATGTATTGTGTAATATGATATTATAGGACTGTCATCTGATGAAATTTGAGAAGGTTAGTGAAAAAATTAATATCTTTTGCTGGTTTATTCGCTATCGCTAACGTGCATGAATCAATGCTGCTGTGTGGTTGGCTATTGTAGTAAGCTAATATAATGCTATATTGTGTTTTTGCTGTAAAACACTTAAAAAATCTGATATTGCTGGATTACAAGATGTTTGTCTTTCATTTGCTGTACACCGTGTATTTTTCATAAATTTTTTATGATAGTATTTAGGTATTTCACATTGGTTTCTGTAGTTATTCTAGCTGCTTTGGGGAGATTGTGATGGTGGCTGCAATGTAAAACTATGATTTATACTGGAATATCACTTTTTTTTTCGAACAAAACATATGCTATACAATAAATATGTTATCAGACTGTCATCTGATGAAGTTGTTTTTGGTTAGTGACTATTTATATTTTATTTGGTAATTTGTGATAGCTACCTATGCAGTAAAAAAATGGTGAAAATATGTGTGGGGTCTTTCTATCGTGGTTAGCTAATAGAAATACATATTGTGTTTCCCTGTAAACATTTTAAAATCGGAAATGATGGCTGGATTCACAAGATGTATCTTTCATCTGGTGTCTTGGACTTGTGATTTCATGATATTTAGATGCCAGTATTTACTTGTGGCGCTATGCTAGCTATGCTAGTCAGCTTTTTTACTGATGAGGGTGCTCCCGGATCCGGGATGAGTACCAAGTAGAAGTTAATCCATCCTAATAAAAATAGTACATTGCCAAAACTAACAAACCTCCACTTCCTCTTCTTTTAAATCTCCATATCTCCCTTCTCAGGCTTGAGGACCTGAGAGGGGTGGTACGTCTTGTGCCAATATTCTATGTAACAAACAGATTACCGACCATTTCGAATCCCACCA
The DNA here is from genome assembly GCF_002910315.2 of Salvelinus sp. IW2-2015. NCBI lineage: Eukaryota > Metazoa > Chordata > Actinopteri > Salmoniformes > Salmonidae > Salvelinus > Salvelinus sp. IW2-2015. The sequence goes on along the minus strand of NW_019942914.1, from coordinate 217,357 downwards.
CACCTTCTCCGCTATGCAATCTGGTTTCAGAGCTGGTCATGGGTGCACCTCAGCCACGCTCAAGGTCATAAACGACATCGTAACCGCCATCGATAGGAAACAATACTGTGCAGCCGTTCATTGACCTGGCCAAGGCTTTTGACTCTGTCAATCACCACATTCATCGGCAGACTCGACAGCTTGGTTTCTCTAATGATTGCCTCGCCTGGTTCACCAACTACTTCTCTGAGAGTTCAGTGTGTCAAATCGGAGGGTCTGTTGTCGGGCCTCTGGCAGTCTCTATGGGGGTCACAGGGTTCAATTCTTGGACCGACTCTCTTCTCTGTATACATCAATGATGTCGCTCTTGCTGCTGGTGATTCTCTGATCCACCTCTACGCAGACGACACTATTCTGTATACTTCTGGCCCTTCTTTGACACGTGTTAACAACTCTCCAGGCGAGCTTCAATGCCATACAACTCTCCTTCCGTGGCCTCCAACTGCTCTTATACAAGTAAAACCAAATGCATGCTCTTCAACCGATCGCTGCTGCCCTGCCCGCCTGTCCACACACTACTTGGACGGTTCTGACTTAGAATATGTGGACAACTCAAATACTAGGTGTCTGGTTAGACTGTAACTCTCCTTCCAGACTCACATCAAACATCTACTCCAAAGTCAAATCTAGAATTGGCTTCCTATTCCGCAACAAAGCATCCTTTACTCATGCTGCCAAACATACCTTGTAAAACTGACCATCCTACCAACCTCGACTTTCGGTGATGTATTAACAAAATAGCCTCCAAAACCCTACTCAATAAATTGGATGCAGTCTATCACACGTGCATCCGTTTGTCACCAAGCCCCATATACTACCACCACTGCGACCTGTACACTCTCGTTGCTGGCCCTCGCTTCATACTCGTCGCCAAACCCACTGGTTCCAGGTCATATCCAAGACCTGCTAGGTAAAGTCCCCCTTATCTCTGCTCGCTGGTCACCTAGCACACCTATCTGTAGCACGCGCTCCAGCAGTATATCTCTCTAGTCACCCCAAAACCAATTCTTCTTTGGACGCCTCTCCTTCCAGTTCTCTGCTCCAATGACTGGAACGAACTAAAAAATCTGAAATTGGAACACTATCTCCTCACTAGCTTTAAGCACCAGCTGTCAGAGCAGCTCATAGATTACTGCACCTGTACATAACCATCTACAATTTAGCCCAAACAACTACTCTTTACCTACTGTATTTATTTATTAATTTATTTTGCTCCTTGCACCCATTATTTTCTGTCTCCACTTTGCACTTTCTTCCGCTGCAAACCAACATTCAGTGTTTTTTTAAGTTTTATTTTACTTGCTGTGTTGTATTCACTCCACCTCCATGGCCTTTATTTTTATTATATTATACATATATTGTTTGCCTTCACCTCCCTTATCTCACCTCACTTGCTCACATTGTAATATAGACTTTATTTTTTTTACTGTATTATTGACTATATGTTTGTTTTACTCCATGTGTAACTATGTGTTGTTGATGTGTCGAACTGCTTTGCTTTATCTTGGCCAGGTCGCAATTGTAAATGAGAACGTGTTCTCAATTTGCCTCCTGGTTAAATAAAGGTTAAATAAATAAAAAAAACTCCTTCGCTGAGCAATCTTTCAGCCCTGGGAACCGCTCCGCGGCATCCACTATGTTTTCTATCTTCCTTGACTTCTCTCCACCTTGGCAGTGCCATTAATTACCACAGCTATAAAGGCCACAAAGTCCACCTTCTTAACCTTTAAAATGTCGGATCCTGCTGGTGAAAGGCAACCTGCATCCTGCAGTGTAGGCCTATCCACTAAAATGGACTCTTCTGATGACCATTCAAATCCCAACCCTTTTCACAGCTGCTGCATATGAAATGCTGTGTACAACCCTGGCTTTGGCCACCTCATTCTCTTTCACCATTGTAAAGTATTCAGAAGATGTGGCTTCATGGTTCCCACCGCAATTGCAACATGTCACATTCATCATTTTAAACACTATATATGATCTTTTCCACAACTTGGACATCTTGGTTTCTCCCTTCTGAAACACTTGCTACATGACCAAAAGCTTTGCAACGATCCCACTGCATTGGTCTTTGGATAAAAACTCTGTAGTTAATATATCCTAACTGCACTTGAGTAGGGAGAGACTCCATATCAAAAAACGGGCATCCGACGGGCATCAATCACTCTTCAACATCTATTTCCCACGATATGCCAGATATTACCCCCTTGATAGGTGCACTGTTCCTAAGAGACACACGCGACACTTCAAACTTATCAAATTGGGTGAGAAGCAACACACGTTTCTTCTGTTCCTCAGAAGCACAAAAAATCTTAACAAGCCACCTCCAGTGATCCTCACAGCCTTCACTCTACCCAGCACTCTCTCCACCAGTTTGGATATCTCAAATGGATTCCTCAAGATTTGTTTATCTGCTGCTCATTTACAAACTATATTCCCACAAGATACGAAGTGACATTCTCTTATCTGTACTCTACTTTGTTCCGTTTTCCCCATTCTTTTGGACAATATTCCAATTCTCCTTGATTCTATCACCATTAGATTCAGAATACACTTCAACATCTGCTTCCGCCATATTTTTCACTAATTCACATCTTAGCGACACTTTCTCTGTTACCAGGCGTACTGAGAGAGAGAGAAAATAGTTTTTATAGTGTCTTTGAAGTTGTCATGATGTTTGATGTCTAGTGTCCTGTTTGGAACGTGGTGGGGGGAATGAACATTTCAAAGAGTAAGCATTTCAAAGAGTAAGGCCCCCCCCCCCCCCTTGGAAATAAAATAGGGGGGGCCTTACTCTTTGAAATGCTTACTCTTTGAAATGTTCATTCCCCCCACCACGTTCCAAACAGGACACTAGACATCAAACATCATGACAACTTCAAAGACACTATAAAAACTATTTTCACACTATAAACCGTGAGAACCAAACACATGGTCAATTTGGGTTGACTTTGGATATCCCTATGGGTCTAGTTAGGGACCATCAGTAAATGTATTGATTGACAGTGCCTAACTATTCCCGGAGCTAGGCTATCCAAAGTCAGGTGGCACACCAGCCACCTGAAGCTAATTGGCAAAGTGTATGGAATACTGTGATGTACGGAACACCGTTAGGTAGCAGTGGCTCTAGCTGGTACGTCCTTTCTCTTCAGGACACGGGGCCACTTCTCCAAAATGTATGGGTCCTTGAGTAGCCGATGGCAGCTTACCGAGGGATTTTTTTGAGCCAATTCATACAGCCTGGCGCTATACAGTTCATGTTTGAATTACTAACTTTTGTCATCTTCGTTGTCCGCACCTAACCTCACTCTCTTCGATTCACTCTCCGTGCGACAACTCAATACCACAGACAATTAGCTGATTCCTGCCAGTGACTCACTGGCGTCAGTCGTTACTATGGCAATTAAAATCGGCGCTGACTATAGCTCAAATAAACCTTGTTGACGATCAAAATACTAAATATAGAGATGTTTTTATGTTAAATGCACATGTTTAAGATTAGTGGACTGAAAACATCTCTTAGATTTACTTCCTAAAGTGTTTCCATTCCCCTTTAAGTGATGCTCTGTTTCTGTTATTTTTCATGATTTTAGAATTTGATGAGTTAGGCCCTATTGGAATTTATTTCCCCCAACTGATGGCCTAAATCCATTATTCACACTTTGCCAATGATTAAAGTGTTATTCTGTATCTACGTGAATGGCATTCAAAACTTACTATGCAGTAAGGACAATGTAATAAAGTTTATATTCACCTTCACCCACCAGTGCATGGGCATTGTACTGGAGTTGTACTGTACTCACTGTACTCATCACAGTATGAAGATGGGGGGTGTAGCAGTGTCGTTTCCTGGGCTATTGTTGGGTSTTTCCTTTCCAGACATTTCCTGTTTAAATAAAATGAAATCAGTTCTTTTTGGGGGGGGTTTCATGCAACATGATTAATTAAGGCAGTTCCAAGGAAATGGACTCACAAATGTGAGTGTCGACCCAAAACTCTCTTCAAATTCGACACAAACCTTCAAATAGGTACATTATGTATTGAGACATTAAATAAACTCTTTATAGTGTTTTATTGACATTTTACAGGTGATAAGTTGGCCAAATCGGGTGAAAAAAGCAGTTTCCCCAAACGCCATATCTTCCCYTTTCACTGTCGCTCAGTAGCCTTCGCTTTCCCCTCCGGCAATTTTTAAAAGACCCGGAGAAGCTCCATTACCTACTTCAATCATGCAGAGACGGACAGTGTGGAGGTCTTGTTGTTGACTTTGCTGGACAGGAGAGAAATTGTGTTTTTTTAACATTACAGTTGACTTGGTAGCATTTAATTTTGGGGGGGCTAAAATAAGGTCAAGTGTGTGGAACACTGTGATGTACGGAACACCGTTAGGTAGCAGTGGCTCTAGCTGGTACGTCCTTTCTCTTCAGGACACGGGGCCACTTCTCCAAAATGTGTGGGTCCTTGAGTAGCCGATAGCAGCTTACTGAGGGATTTTTTTTTTTTTTTTTGGAGCCAATTCATACAGCTTGGAGCTATACAGTTCATGTTTGAATTACTAATTGTTGTCATCTTCGTTGTCCGGACCTAACCTCACTCTCTTCGATTCACTCTCCCAGTGACAACTCAATACCACAGACAATTAAAAATGGTGCTGACCATGGCTCAAATAAACATTGTTGATGATCAAAATACTAAATATTAGATACTAGATTTACTTCCTGAAGTGTTTCCATTCCCCTTTAAGTGATGCTCTGTTTCTGGTATTTTTCATGATTTTAGAATTTGATGATGTAGGCCTTCTTGGAATTTATTTCCCCAACTGAAGGCCTAAATCCATTATTCACAGTTCGCCAATGATTATATTGTTATTTTGTATCTACGTGAATGGCATTCAAAACAAACTATGCAGTAAGGACAATGTAATAAGGTTTATATTCACCTTCACCCATCAGTGCATGGGCATTGTACTGGAGTTGTACTGTACTCAAAGTAGCATACAAAGCAGAAATACAATGAATCAGATCAACTCCATGACCACCAGTAGTCTACTGTAGCAGTCTGTTTCCACTAGAGTAGTGGTTCCTACCCAGAGGTGCTGAGAAGACTCATGAGACCATAGGCTGACTGTTAAACTGCACATGAGGGAGTACTTCAGGATTACTCTGGGCAGAGCAAACATCAGTTGGTTGTACATAAACATAAAAAGTTAGGGAACCACTGAGCTAGAGGATAAACTCTGTCTCCAATGTTACAGTATAGCAGCCAGAGAGGCTGCCCTTTACTCATGTGATTGACAAGAAAAGTGTGGGGATGGGGTGGTCACATGTTTTACAATAAAGAGAGAAATGGTCAAGGACCGTACAGTATGAAGATAAGCTAAAACTGCTTTTCTCCAACAGAAATCCCGACTACACTTGTAGGTGATGTCATGGTGACGTTGGCTAGCAAAGCTCAGGCGTAGAAACAAGTAATCGGTCTAACGGTCGTCTCGCGCTGAACTGCGCATGTGCAGTCCGTCTAAATCAAAGGCAGTCCTTCGATATAAACTTGTTTTTGACTAAAATTAAAACGTGTCAGTTGATCACTTTCACAAGGTTGGCCTAATAACATGTTCAACTACTTAAGAAATTGACTCGAATCTTGGTTGWGCCTTTTGATTTCGAGAAAATTAATAACTAAGGAAGATATTTCACTCTCATTGACTTCTCAAGCCCCAAACCTCCGCATGTCCTATTTAGTCTTTTTCACAAGAGTTCCTGGAAATCTCGCGATGTTGCGCCTCTGGGTTTAGAAACTCTGTGATTTGGTCTATAAAACAGGTTGTCAGACGCCAGTCTACATCTTGGTAGAGAAACATCCCATACATTCTGAAGTATGTGCTGTACTTGGCTTCTATTCTGAATATCTACTTGTAATTTTTGTCTAGTTGACATCCATCGGCAAACTTCGTTGACTTAAGGTAGGCTACTAACCCTTATTTCAACGATAGACCTAAATGGTTGCTTAGCAAAGCCTTTACTGGGAAAACATTAAAGTTATCATCTTTATTTGGTGAAACTGGCACGTCCGTTTGGGATATTACGACCAACCAAGAAATTACTTTAAACAAAACGTTTTTTTGTTCGCCATCGGACATCATTGAAAAAAAATCCCACCGCCGGATGCTCCTCTCCTCCGTTTCATCACTAAAACAATATCGCTGCGTTGTTTCACCAAATGTAGATTATAGCTTGACTTGATCTTTGAGAAATACTACACAAATTGTGCGTTTCTCCACTTATTGTTGTATATAACTGAGCGATGGGGCCAGGGGAATGTAATCCCTGTCAAATTGACAGTGCTCTAGATGCCAAGACTGACAGTTTTAACAAGGCTTTTTAATCTATACATTGATTCTTTACATTAACTAATAATAGAGTAAAATCAGCGTTTATGTGGGGTTTTAATGGGGTAATATAATTGTACTAAGCTCATGACGTATTTAAGTTATATTCTTCAAAAATGTATGGTTATTCTGTGTCAATTTAAATGTCCAAAAATGTATGTACCAATCCGAGACTGTAGTTTTTAATAACGGGATAATTTACTGAACAAAAGAGAACCATCGCGCTCTCCCTGAAGCTTGGCTGGTGCATAAAACCCGCAAATTCATTCAAACACATGGGTTCACACTCAAAGTTGTCGCATAAAGCTTACTTCATTATTCAATATGTTTTAATTATTTTAACTGCATCAGGGATAGCGTACACAGACGTTGCGGCTTTACAGCCTTCCGTGTAGGTACAACTTTATTTCAATTCAAAACAGCGTTTGTAAAGAACAACAGATGAGCAGCAGGTGGTTCTATTCAGGGTTGACACATCAGTGATGTATTTTCTGGTCTACCTGTATACAAATTAGTCACACAGAAAAACTGAATTAAAGGGTATGGGAGCGGGCACGAAGGGCAACTCAAATATACCACCCCAGGTGTCCGCTCACCTAAATACATCGTATCAATTCACCACGGACATCAGGCAAAGCCGTTCATAAATATTCAACACAGTCTCACATTCAATTCGCGCATATATGTACAAAATGTATTTCAGCAGATTTCGTGCGTTTTTGTGAATTTTTGGGGTGTTTTGGGGTGGTTCAATTCGTTTGAAAATACACAAATTTCTGTGTTACTTAATTTGTGCGAAAATACACGAATTTCTGTGCTACTTAATTCGTGCGAAAAGACACGAATTTAACCAGTAGGCGACACAAGCCGTTGCAACAACCATGTAGACGCGATAATTTGTCTTTCATTTTTGTTCTTCTTAATGGCTAATTCAACGTCATGAATATACAGAAATGTTGTCTTTGTTTAACCATGTTTTAAAATGTGTCGTTGTATGCCTATATGTACTGTTTTAGACTTGCTGAACAGAATTTTTGAGAAAAGACGCACATTTAAGTGCGACTTAATTCGTGGGAAATATTGTTTTATAAGAGAAGAGAAATTTATTTCATAAAATCACATAAAATCACAGAATCTGGCAGAGCTTCGAGACCCACTTAAAAATGTTCGTCTGAACACACTGCAACTGGATCTGTAATTTTTTTTTTAACTCCTTTTTGTGAACATGACCAATTTGTCAATGTACGATTTCTCTTAAATTACGATGATAAATGGCTGGTTCTTTTTTTCCTGACACCGTATGCTTATGTACTTTGACGTGAAGCGGTCAAATTAGCACCCTACTTTGCGTTTTTGACCTTTAATCCCAGAAAAATGGCCATAACTCAAAAAGCGTTGAGGCCTCGACGCCATCTTTGTCGGGGCCAACTGTCCATTACGTCTTCGAAATATTTCCGTTTAGAGAAAAAGGCCACATGCATTTGCAAGTGCTTGTGCATTTGCAATATTATTTATTTTCCCTCTGGTGGGAATTTCCGAGACTGCGGAAAAATGACCAAATTTGTTATTTTTATAAAACGGAAACCGAACGTCCGAGAGATTTAGTTTGATGACTTCCTGAAAGATCTCTCCCCCGCGCACGGCCCGACCGTCCACGAATTTTAGAAACGTTGCAGGACGTCTAGTAAGGGACCTTACATTTGCAATGTGGCGTTTCTCACTAACCATATGGCGAGTGCCAATGTTCCCTAAGGTATGGAAAGGCCTTGAAAAGGCCATAAGTGTAAGCCAACATAATTCATTATTTTACATTACATGTAATACATGCATTATGAAGAAAATGGTGTAATTTAGGCTCCACGAAATATGAATGGGTTATGAAGAAAATCGTGTATGGTTCGCTACATGACAAAAAGGCGTTCTGATTACAAGTGCACAGTATCCAAAGTATTAAGCGAAATCAAGCACAGAAAACAGCATTGGCATTA
>NW_019942914.1:154257-208920 GCF_002910315.2 Salvelinus sp. IW2-2015 | reverse complement strand
ATTTAATCCCTATTAAAAATTGTGGTTTTTATGCCTATAATTGTACTGTTTTCATTTTTCTGAACAGAACTTTTCAGTATAGAATGAATGTAGCAATGCCATGATGGTTAATGGTGTTTTATTTCGGTTGAGTTCCATGTATTTCTTAAAAAATAAACGTGTAAACCATTTTTAATTGAACAGAATGTAACTGAAAATACAATGGCAGGGCCTTTGCCATTGTTCCACAAATACAAAACTTTTTTTTCGTATAGACATTGGGGGAAACGTATGCAGTCCATTGTAGTTCTTACATTTTGTTGGCCAACCAAAATTTAACCAAAACGTTAAACCCGTAATAAGGCTAGGGTGGCTGAGTGTAAATACAGGCTTCTGGAGTGTAAGCACCTTTTCAACTAGAAAACGTTCTCTTGTGTTCAAATTACCGTCAGTGCGATAATAGCTAGAGAAGCTTTCGTATTTCCACTTTGTACACCTACGGTTACGATAACGAGTAAATCAAACTGCAATACTGCTCGTTCGCACCTGTGTCGAGCAGCAAAACACCAGGATGAGGGCAGGTTACCTGTGTCTCTTGCGCCAGGCATGGGTCTAGAAGCTTTCCTGGTGTTTTGCTGCTCGACACAGGTCGACGCAGGTATTGCAGTTGATTTATCGTTATCGTAACCGTAGGTGTAGCCAAGTGGAAATACGAAAGCTTTCTAGCTATTTCGCACTGACGGTAATTTGAACACAAGAACGTTTCTAGTGAAAAGGTGCTTACACTCAGAGCCATGTATTTACACTCAGCCACCCTAGCCTTATTACGGGTTAACGTTTTGGTAATTTTGGTTGGCCAACAAAATGTAAGACTACAATGACTGCATACGTTTCCCCAAATGTTATACGAAAAAAAAAAGTTTTGTTATTGATGGACAATGGCAAGGCTGCCATTGTATTTTCAGTTACATTCTGTTCAATAAAAATGGTTTACACGTTTATTTTTTAAGAAATACATGGAACTACAACCGAATAAAACACCATTAACCATCATGCATTGCTTACATTCATTCTATACTGAAAAGTCTGTTCAGAAAAATCGAAAACATACATATAGGCATAAAACCACAATGTTTTAATAGATTAAATAAAGACAATATAATATAATAACCTCTTATGGTTATATGGTTAAAAAAAAGACAAAATATCTATATATTCATAACGTAAAATAAATAAATACAGGCGATCCGTCTATGGTTGTTGCAACGGCTTGTGTCGCCTACTGGTTAAATTCGTGTCTTTTTGCACGAATTAAGTAGCACAGAAATTCGTGTATTTTCGCACAAATTAAGTAACACAGAAATTCGTGTATTTTCAAACGAATTGAACCACCCCAAAACACCCCAAAAACGCACGAAATCTGCTGAAATACATTTTGTACATATATGCGCAATTGAATGTGAGGCTGGGCTGTGTATTTACACCTTCACCAACATTGAAAGAGATTCAGAGGAAAACAGCATAACTACTACTTTACACGTAAATGTTTTAACGTTGTATGCCCTCAGACTTCTAGGACCTATGAGATAAAGTAATGCCAGCACCATTTCACTTGAACAGACAGATGAGAAAATAGATTTTCACAATCAATATGTTGTATTTTAAACTTTTATTTAACTAGGCAAGTCAATTAAGAACAAATGATTTACAAATGTGTATGTTCAGTGTTTCTAGTTATATTGTCTCGCGGTATTAAGGAAACATAAAGTTAGCGTTGTTTAGTCATGCTGGTGGATCAAAAATACCTTAATAGCTTCTACTGAGCCTAAGAACCCACGTTTATCAAAACAAAATGTAGTTGAGCAGGAACACATTTTCTTCAGGAAACAGTACAAATATACAGTACAAAAATGCTGCTTTGAGAGCAAACGCATTTACTGTCTGTTTTTGGTTATTTTCATATCTAATCTCAGAGAGTCAGAGACCTACAAGATCAACAAGAGAATGGGTGGAGATGCATCAAAAGATCGAGCAGATGAGGCAGAGAGAAACCTCAATCAAACCAAAACGGAGAAAATGAAAGCGGAGGATGCGAAAATGAAAGCGGAGGATCGAAAATGAAAGCGGAGGATGCGAAAATGAAAGCGGAGGATGCGAAAATGAAAGCGGAGAATGCAAGAATGAAATCTGAGGAGATTACAGGCAGCTCCTTGCTAAGAACTGAGAATTGAAACAGAACAAAAGATGGAAGAAAAACGAATACAGGAGCTCGAGAAGGAAAAACTAAAATTAATAGAATACGATAGACAGCGAGAGAAAGATGAAAAGACAAGAATTCAGCTGGAAAAAGGAAATGCAAAAGGAGATCAGAACTGTATAAAATATTAAGAGACGGCATAAACTGTTTAATTTATCCACAAAATGTTTTTATGGAGAAAGTACACAATCATTGTAAACTTTTAATTCCACAATTTCACTGCCTGTTTTATTCTCCTCATTCTGTGTTTAAAGGGATAGTTCACACAAATGACATAGTGGTTTAATAACCCTGTTTGCAGTCTTTGGTTTTGTTTACCTGGCTGCTACCAAATGCTTTTTCAAAACCAATGCATATCAATATCTGATAATCCTCTGTAGCTTTGCAATAAATTGATTCTATTGATGCCTTGTTGTCCGATCTCTTCTCTGACACGTCACAGCCGGCAGCAGACAAGACACAGAGGAAGTGACAGAGTAGATGGAGAGAGAGTAAAAAAGTAAACATGGTTTACAAAAAATTTGCAGGTGAAAAAGCCAGTGAAATTACTATTAAAACAATCGTTTACTTTTCCCTTTTTACAACCAGGACAGATTAGAGCGGGGGTAGACAAGAGACGGTAACAGACGACACAGAAAGTGATGGAGATAGGCAGAGGAGGGGTGAGCACACAGACTATTACCTAAAGCTGCTGTAAGGATTCTAATTACTGCACCGTGTGTGTTTGGATACTGTGGGATTCTTTAATCAGTTTGGCTCAATGGACAAATCAGTCTGTTTGAAGTTGTTGAGGGTTTTTGGCAGTACAGTGTAGATCAAAGATCCATATCAAATTGTATTTCTCACATAAGCTGAATGCAACAGGTGTAGATGTAACAGTTTTACTTTACGTCCGTCCCCTCGCCCCGACACGGCGCGAACCAGGGACCCTCTGCACACATCAACAACTGACACCCACGAAGCGTCGTTACCCATCGCTCCACAAAAGCCGCGGCCCTTGCAGAGCAAGGGGAACCACTACTTCTAGGTTTCAGAGCAAGTGACGTAACTGATTGAAACGCTATTAGCGCGTACTCGCTAACTAGCTAGCCATTTCACATCCGTTACATAGACCTTACTGTGAAATGCTTACTTACGAGCCCTTAACCAACAATGCAGTTTTAAAAAGTAAGACATTTGCTAAATGAACTAAAGTAAAAGTAAAAGTTTTCCAGAATAGAGACCCACAATAGCTACTGTAATTGAGTACTGGCAGTGTCTGCTGTGCAGGGGGAAGGTGCAAGTTAACTGAAATAAATTCATACATTTAGCTGTTGAAATTCAAAGAAAATTGGCAGGGAGAAGGCCCACGGACCCCTTCTATTAGCTTTGGGCTAAGCACCAATGTCACAACGTCTTCAAATCCTAGAAACGCCCCATGATGTTACCGTGGTTGTATTGCATAAATTATGATCTTCTATTTCAGCCCAGCCTCACATTCAATTCGCGCATATATGTACAAAATGTATTTCAGCAGATTTCGTGCGTTTTTGTGCATTTTGGGGTGTTCAATTCGTTTGAAAATACACAAATTTCTGTGCTACTTAATTCGTGCGAAAAGACACAATTTAACCAGTAGGCGACACACAAGCCGTTGCAACAACCATAGACGCGACCGGCCCGCCACAGGAGTCGCTGGAGCGCGATGAGACAAGGATATCCCTACCGGCCAAACCCTCCCTAACCCGACGAGCTAGGCCAACGGACCTCCCGGTCGCGGCCGGCTGCGGCAGAGCCTGGGCGCAAACCCAGAGACTCTGGTGCGCAGCTAGCACTGCGATGCAGTGCCCTAGACCACTGCGCCACCCGGGAGGCAGATCTGACCTTTTTAACCCTTCGAAACTGACCCTATGGCACCATTTGAAGGTACTTCCGGTTGACATAGGAAGCTGAAAGTGAACACATATCCTCCTTGGGGTAGGCTCTTATATTATATTGAGTTTTAAGTCTATATGTTAAGAACTTACTTATTTACAGAGGGTTAAATAGTGTGTGTTATTTCATAAAATCACATAAAATCACAGAATTCTGGCAGAGCTTCGAGACCCACTTAAAAAATGTTCGTCTGAACACACTGCAACTGGATCTGTAATTATTTTTTTTTAACTCCTTTTTGTGAACATGACAATTTGTCAATGTACGATTTCTCTTAAATTACGATAGATAAATGGCTGGTTCTTTTTTTTCCTGACACCGTATGCTTATGTACTTTGACGTGAAGCGGTCAAATTAGCACCCTACTTTGCGTTTTTACCTTTAATCCCAGAAAAATGGCCATAACTCAAAAAGCGTTGAGGCCTCGACGCCATCTTGTTCGGGGCCAACTGTCCATTACGTCTTCGAAATATTTTCCGTTTAGGAGAAAAGGCCACATGCATTTGCAAAGTGCTTGTGCATTTGCAATATTTATTATTTTCCCTCTGGTGGGAATTTCCGAGACTGCGGAAAAATGACCAAAATTTGTTATTTTTATAAAACGGAAACCGAACGTCCGAGAGATTTAGTTTGATGACTTCCTGAAAGATCTCTCCCCCGCGCACGGCCCGACGCCGTCCACGAATTTTAGAAACGTTGCAGACGTCTAGTAAGGGACCTTACATTTGCAATGTGGCGTTTCTCACTAACCATATGGCGAGTGCCAAAATGTTCCCTTAAGGTATGGAAAGGCCTTGGAAAGGCCATAAGTGTAAGCCAACATAATTCATTATTTACATTAACATGTAATACATGCATTATGAAGAAAATTGTGTAATTTAGGCTCCACGAAATATGAAATGGGTTATGAAGAAAATCGTGTATGGTTGCCTACATGACAAAAAGGCGTTCTGATTACAAGTGCACCAGTATCCAAAGTATTAAGCGAAATCAAGCACAGAAAACAGCATTGGCATTAATAAAACAATATTTCCACGAATTAAGTCGGACTTAAATGTGCGTCTTTTCTCAAAAATTCTGTTCAGCAAGTCTAAAACAGTACATATAGGCATACAACGACACATTTTAAACATGGTTAAACAAAGACAACATTTCTGTATATTCATGACGTTGAATTAGCCATTAAGAAGAACAAAAATGAAATACAAATTATCGCGTCTACATGGTTGTTGCAACGGCTTGTGTCGCCTACTGGTTAAATTAGTGTCTTTTCGCACGAATTAAGTAGCACAGAAATTCGTGTATTTTCAAACGAATTGAACCACCCCAAAAACACCCAAAAATGCACAAAAACGCACGAAATCTGCTGAAATACATTTTGTACATATATGCGCAAATTGAATGTGAGACTGTGTTGCGAGGTGATATATCGTCGTCTAATAGTGGATTATTGTTCTCCAAGACGAACTTTCAAGGCGGGAGATGTTCTGCCCAAATATTTCTCATTACAAGAACACACACTAGTATTCTACAATGTAGAAAATAGAAACACTGGAATTAGTAGGTTAGTCCAAACTTTTGACTGGTACTGAATATATACACTGCTCAAAACAATAAAGGGAACACTTAAATAAAGGGAATACTTAAACAACACAATGTAACTCCAAGTCAATCACACTTCTGTGAAATCAAACTGTCCACTTAGGAAGCAACACTGATTGACAATAAATTTCACATGCTGTTGTGCAAATGGAATAGACAAAAGGTGAAATATTATACATATAAAATATTAAATATTAAAATAAATATTATCTAAATATTTTGAATTAAATAAATGGTTTTAAAATTAAAAAAGGCTGTTAATTAAGCGTAAGTGTCCGTAAGACCCGACACACTTTTTTGTTTGGGGGGTAGGCCTCTGTTTTCCAGGATATTGTAAAGAGAGAGAGAGCCTTGAGCGCAACCGCTTAGCCATTTATGAACACACACCCGCCCCTTTTCTTTGTTTTGAAACACACACACATCCACTACCGCACACGCACGCACACACACGCGCCCACATGGCTTTTTCCGCAAGTTTTTTTCTCGGGGGCATGCTTGGTAATAGATGGAAAGGACTTATTCCTATCTTTAAAAGGTGAGATACCATTTATTTAATTCAAAATATTTAGTACATACAGTTTATAGCCGTTCATAATTAATGTCTTTTACTATGCCTTTCTTCCAGATATAGGTCCTGGTTCGCCCTGACCATTATCCGATCGCTAAGACGCTTGCACACTCCCTCAAAGCTCCGTAAATTTTCCCTCCATGGGTAGATAATCCGTCCGGCATGTAAATCCTGGGTATGCCCACAGCATTAATGAATAAGAGGGGTAGAAAAGGAATCTGTTTAAGTCATAAGTAAAGGCCTTCATAAAGAGGCTGTCATGATTGACTGTGGCCCATATTTAACACGTATTGCTTGTTACAGAAGACTATTGTTGTACATTGAATATCCACTAGCAGATTTGTGTAGCATGCATCTCCACTATATATGTCATGTTACTGTGGTCTTTTTAAAAGTCAATAAACATATGTGTAAAATGTACACTTTTGTTTCACTGTAGATTTGTTTAAGCCCACCTAGAAACACCTGATTTATCCCACAGCCTTAATGAATAAGATGTGTAGAAAATGAATCTGTTTAAGTCATAAGTAAAGGCCTTTCCTAAAGAGCTGTCATGATTGACTGTGGCCCATATTTAACACGTATTGCTTGCTACAGAAGACCACTGTTGTACATTGAATATCCATTTATCCCTGTTATACCTTTATGTGTTGGCTCTCTATGTCTGTACATAGTGTGAAATGCGGTTTCACTAAAGTTATTACACCCTAAACCTGAATCTGAAATGACCTTTAGGATCTTCTTTGGGGTTCTAATCTCCCCGGTGTACATGCACCGAACAACCCTAGGCTGGAGCCACCTGGAAGCTCGGTGCTTGTACATATAAAGACAACTACATAGGAAACTCAACATGTGTTAGGCCTAGAAACATTATTTAGATGGCTTGTTTTATTGTTGTTGAAAGCTTGAAATGTACACAATGCGAAGGGACCTTATTTCTAACACACGCACGCACGCACACACACACCCGCGCGCGCACATGGCTTTTTCCGCAAGTCTTTTTCTCAGGGACAGACTGTGGTACCCTGCTTTTACACCTGCATTGCTTGCTGTTTGGGGTTTTAGGCTGGGTTTCTGTACAGCACTTCGAGATATTAGCTGATGTACGAAGGGCTATATAAAATAAACTTGATTGATTGTAAGAGTGAAAAACGAGAGAGTTCAGGACGTCGTTAGATACTGCTTTTAAAAACACTTTTATTTCATTCAAAAAATCATGTACATACAATTTATATCCGTTCATAATTAAGGTCTTTTACTATGCCTTTCTTACAGATACAGGGGCCTGGTATAGCCATCCACCATTATCCGTGTCCAATTCCCCTTCAAACTGCCTGGCTCTCTTGCCGCGGTCCATCAAAACTCCGTAAATTTTCACTCCAGGGGTATATAATCCTTCGGGCCTTTAGGTCCTGTGTATGTCTTCAAGGACAGCCACGGCCAGCGCTTTAACTGTTCACGATTTTTGGAAAAGACTGTCCAGCTTATTCATAAGTGTTATGAAAATTGGATAATCCACCCATTTAAAACTAAACACAGGAATAAAAAAGTTTACATCTTTGCATGCTGGGGAAGATACAGGAGAATTGACAGACTTTGTAGCATTAGCACCATCATAAAGTTCACAGGCTAAAATTGTCACTTTGTTGTCAGGGCTATAGGCCATTGAAGCGATTCTTAGGGCCTTCAGATCACTGCGGTCGCAGACCTGTTCTTCCAACGCATATCGGGCACATTTGTACCACTCTGGGCCTGTTAAATTTTACAGAGCGCCAGCCTAATCTTTAGCCATTCTCTCATCCGCAGAGCAGGAGAAAAACTCCCAGGTTTTGCCTGATAAAGGGGTTTGGGGCCACTGTCTGTGAATATCTTTACCGTAGAATCCTCAGGCTGGAATATGTAAGACATATGTCCCTCACTCGTACCCCAAACTCCTGTAAAACATTCTGGAGCTTCACACAGAACTTCCTCAATGCTTTGGTCACTGGGTTCATGACAAGACGCGCATAACATACCGAAAATTGGCATAGGTGTCATTTTTGTTTAATATTCCGGGGGTTATCATGTACAGTCTTACGCATGTATTGTTCTGGGGCTTTATAAGGCGTCTGCAAAGCCCAATACCCCAGGACATTCGTGTTTCATAGACAACAACCCGGAGGGCAATAAAATAGGGGGGGCCTTACTCTTTGAAATGCTATCTTTTGAAATGTTCATTCCCCCACTCCGTTCCAAACAGGACACTAGACATCAAACATCATGACAACTTCAAAGACACTAAAAAAACTATTTTCACACTATAAACCGTGAGAAACAGGAACAGGATGCCCAAACACATGGTCACTTCCTACCCCCCCGCCCCAACAGGATGTCCTGACCGGAAGCCCAAATATGGGCATGCACACGTCATCATGACATAGGGTCATAAATCAACATTTTGACGTGTGACATCTACTTTATTCTCTCTAGCATTCACTGTCTATTTTTGGTTATTTTCCTATCTAATCTCTAAGAAAGTCAGAGACCTACACGATCAACAAGAGAATGGGTGGAGATGAATCAAAAGCTCGAGCGGATCAGGCAAGAGAGACCGCAATCAAGCCAGAAATGATAAACAGAACATGGAGATGAAAGACAATATATATATATAACCTCTTATGGTTATATGGTTAAAAAAAAGACAAAATATCTATATATTCATAACGTAAAATAAATAAATACAGGCGATCGCGTCTATGGTTGTTGCAACGGCTTGTGTCGCCTACTGGTTAAATTCGTGTCTTTTTGCACGAATTAAGTAGCACAGAAATTCGTGTATTTTCGCACAAATTAAGTAACACAGAAATTCGTGTATTTTCAAACGAATTGAACCACCCCAAAACACCCCAAAAACGCACGAAATCTGCTGAAATACATTTTGTACATATATGCGCGAATTGAATGTGAGGCTGGGCTGTGTATTTACACCTTCACCAACATGGAAAGAGATTCAGAGGAAAACAGCATAACTACTACTTTACACGTAAATGTTTTAACGTTGTATGCCCTCAGACTTCTAGGACCTATGAGATAAAGTAATGCCAGCACCATTTCACTTGAACAGACAGATGAGAAAATAGATTTTCACAATCAATATGTTGTATTTTAAACTTTTATTTAACTAGGCAAGTCAATTAAGAACAAATGATTTACAAATGTGTATGTTCAGTGTTTCTAGTTATATTGTCTCGCGGTATTAAGGAAACATAAAGTTAGCGTTGTTTAGTCATGCTGGTGGATCAAAAATACCTTAATAGCTTCTACTGAGCCTAAGAACCCACGTTTATCAAAACAAAATGTAGTTGAAGCAGGAACACATTTTCTTCAGGAAACAGTACAAATATACAGTACAAAATTGCTGCTTTGAGAGCAAACGCATTTACTGTCTGTTTTTGGTTATTTTCATATCTAATCTCAGAGAGTCAGAGACCTACAAGATCAACAAGAGAATGGGTGGAGATGCATCAAAAGATCGAGCAGATGAGGCAGAGAGAAACCTCAATCAAACCAAAACGGAGAAAATGAAAGCGGAGGATGCGAAAATGAAAGCGGAGGATGCGAAAATGAAAGCGGAGGATGCGAAAATGAAAGCGGAGGATGCGAAAATGAAAGCGGAGAATGCAAGAATGAAATCTGAGGAGGATTACAGGCAGCTCCTTGCTAAGAACGTGAGAATTGAAACAGAACAAAAGATGGAAGAAAAACGAATACAGGAGCTCGAGAAGGAAAAACTAAAATTAATAGAATACGATAGACAGCGAGAGAAAGATGAAAAGACAAGAATTCAGCTGGAAAAAGGAAATGCAAAAGGAGATCAGAACTGTATAAAATATTAAGAGACGGGCATAAACTGTTTAATTTATCCACAAAATGTTTTATTGGAGAAAGTACACAATCATTGTAAACTTTTTAATATCCACAATTTCACTGCCTGTTTTATTCTCCTCATTCTGTGTTTAAAGGGATAGTTCACACAAATGACATAGTGGTTTAATAACCCTGTTTGCAGTCTTTGGTTTTGTTTACCTGGCTGCTACCAAATGCTTTTTCAAAACCAATGCATATCAATATCTGATAATCCTCTGTAGCTTTGCAATAAATTGATTCTATTGATGCCTTGTTGTCCGATCTCTTCTCTGACACGTCACAGCCGGCAGCAGACAAGACACAGAGGAAGTGACAGAGTAGATGGAGAGAGAGTAAAAAAGTAAAACATGGTTTACAAAAAATTTGCAGGTGAAAAAGCCAGTGAAATTACTATTAAAACAATCGTTTACTTTTCCCTTTTTACAACCAGGACAGGATTAGAGCGGAGGGTAGACAAGAGACGGTAACAGACGACACAGAAAGTGATGGAGATAGGCAGAGGAGGGGTGAGCACACAGACTATTACCTAAAGCTGCTGTAAGGATTCTAATTACTGCACCGTGTGTGTTTGGATACTGTGGGATTCTTTAATCAGTTTGGCTCAATGGACAAATCAGTCTGTTTGAAGTTGTTGAGGGTTTTTTGGCAGTACAGTGTAGATCAAAGATCCATATCAAATTGTATTTCTCACATAAGCTGAATGCAACAGGTGTAGATGTAACAGTTTAACTTTACGTCCGTCCCCTCGCCCCGACACGGGCGCGAACCAGGGACCCTCTGCACACATCAACAACTGACACCCACGAAGCGTCGTTACCCATCGCTCCACAAAAGCCGCGGCCCTTGCAGAGCAAGGGGAACCACTACTTCTAGGTTTCAGAGCAAGTGACGTAACTGATTGAAACGCTATTAGCGCGTACTCGCTAACTAGCTAGCCATTTCACATCCGTTACATAGACCTTACTGTGAAATGCTTACTTACGAGCCCTTAACCAACAATGCAGTTTTAAAAAGTAAGACATTTGCTAAATGAACTAAAGTAAAAGTAAAGTTTTCCAGAATAGAGACCCACAATAGCTACTGTAATTGAGTACTGGCAGTGTCTGCTGTGGCAGGGGGGAAGGTGCAAGTTAACTGAAATAAATTCATACATTTAGCTGTTGAAATTCAAAGAAAATTGGCAGGGGAGAAGGCCCACGGACCCCTTCTATTAGCTTTGGGCTAAGCACCAATGTCACAACGTCTTCAAATCCTAGAAACGCCCCATGATGTTACCGTGGTTTGTAGTTGCATAAATTATGATCTTCTATTTCAGCCCAGCCTCACATTCAATTCGCGCATATATGTACAAAATGTATTTCAGCAGATTTCGTGCGTTTTTGTGCATTTTTGGGGTGGTTCAATTCGTTTGAAAATACACAAATTTCTGTGCTACTTAATTCGTGCGAAAAGACACGAATTTAACCAGTAGGCGACACACAAGCCGTTGCAACAACCATAGACGCGACCGGCCCGCCACAGGAGTCGCTGGAGCGCGATGAGACAAGGATATCCCTACCGGCCAAACCCTCCCTAACCCGGACGATGCTAGGCCAACGGACCTCCCGGTCGCGGCCGGCTGCGGCAGAGCTGGGCGCAAACCCAGAGACTCTGGTGGCGCAGCTAGCACTGCGATGCAGTGCCCTAGACCACTGCGCCACCCGGAGGCAGATCTGACCTTTTTAACCCTTCGAAACTGACCCTATGGCACCATTTGAAGGTACTTCCGGTTGACATAGGAAGCTGAAAGTGAACACATATCCTCCTTGGGGTAGGCTCTTATATAATATTGAGTTTTAAGTCTATATGTTAAGAACTTACTTATTTACAGAGGGTTAAATGAGTGTGTGTTATTTCATAAAATCACATAAAATCACAGAATTCTGGCAGAGCTTCGAGACCCACTTAAAAAATGTTCGTCTGAACACACTGCAACTGGATCTGTAATTATTTTTTTTTTAACTCCTTTTTGTGAACATGACCAATTTGTCAATGTACGATTTCTCTTAAATTACGATAGATAAATGGCTGGTTCTTTTTTTCCTGACACCGTATGCTTATGTACTTTGACGTGAAGCGGTCAAATTAGCACCCTACTTTACGTTTTTGACCTTTAATCCCAGAAAAATGGCCATAACTCAAAAAGCGTTGAGGCCTCGACGCCATCTTGTTCGGGGCCAACTGTCCATTACGTCTTCGAAATATTTTCCGTTTAGGAGAAAAGGCCACATGCATTTGCAAAGTGCTTGTGCATTTGCAATATTATTTATTTTCCCTCTGGTGGGAATTTCCGAGACTGCGGAAAAATGACCAAAATTTGTTATTTTTATAAAACGGAAACCGAACGTCCGAGAGATTTAGTTTGATGACTTCCTGAAAGATCTCTCCCCCGCGCACGGCCCGACGCCGTCCACGAATTTTAGAAACGTTGCAGGACGTCTAGTAAGGGACCTTACATTTGCAATGTGGCGTTTCTCACTAACCATATGGCGAGTGCCAAAATGTTCCCTTAAGGTATGGAAAGGCCTTGGAAAGGCCATAAGTGTAAGCCAACATAATTCATTATTTTACATTAACATGTAATACATGCATTATGAAGAAAATTGTGTAATTTAGGCTCCACGAAATATGAAATGGGTTATGAAGAAAATCGTGTATGGTTGCCTACATGACAAAAAGGCGTTCTGATTACAAGTGCACCAGTATCCAAAGTATTAAGCGAAATCAAGCACAGAAAACAGCATTGGCATTAATAAAACAATATTTCCCACGAATTAAGTCGGACTTAAATGTGCGTCTTTTCTCAAAAATTCTGTTCAGCAAGTCTAAAACAGTACATATAGGCATACAACGACACATTTTAAAACATGGTTAAACAAAGACAACATTTCTGTATATTCATGACGTTGAATTAGCCATTAAGAAGAACAAAAATGAAATACAAATTATCGCGTCTACATGGTTGTTGCAACGGCTTGTGTCGCCTACTGGTTAAATTAGTGTCTTTTCGCACGAATTAAGTAGCACAGAAATTCGTGTATTTTCAAACGAATTGAACCACCCCAAAAATCACCCAAAAATGCACAAAAACGCACGAAATCTGCTGAAATACATTTTGTACATATATGCGCAAATTGAATGTGAGACTGTGTTGCGAGGTGATATATCGTCGTCTAATAGTGGATTTATGTTCTCCAAGACGAACTTTCAAGGCGGGAGATGTTCTGCCCAAATATTTCTCATTACAAGAACACACACTAGTATTCTACAATGTAGAAAATAGAAACACTGGAATTAGTAGGTTAGTCCAAACTTTTGACTGGTACTGAATATATACACTGCTCAAAACAATAAAGGGAACACTTAAATAAAGGGAATACTTAAACAACACAATGTAACTCCAAGTCAATCACACTTCTGTGAAATCAAACTGTCCACTTAGGAAGCAACACTGATTGACAATAAATTTCACATGCTGTTG
This sequence comes from Salvelinus sp. IW2-2015, assembly GCF_002910315.2. Lineage (NCBI taxonomy): Eukaryota > Metazoa > Chordata > Actinopteri > Salmoniformes > Salmonidae > Salvelinus > Salvelinus sp. IW2-2015. The sequence goes on along the minus strand of NW_019942914.1, from coordinate 195,174 downwards.
TGCAAATGGAATAGACAAAAGGTGAAATATTATACATATAAATATATAAATATTAAAATAAATATTATCTAAATATTTTGAATTAAATAAATGGTTTTAAAATTAAAAAAGGCTGTTAATTAAGCGTAAGTGTCCGTAAGACCCAGACACACTTTTTTGTTTGGGGGGTAGGCCTCTGTTTTCCAGGATATTGTAAAGAGAGAGAGAGCCTTGAGCGCAACCGCTTAGCCATTTATGAACACACACCCCGCCCCGTTTTCTTTGTTTTGAAACACACACACATCCACTACCGCACACGCACGCACACACACGCGCCCACATGGCTTTTTCCGCAAGTTTTTTTCTCCGGGGGCATGCTTGGTAATAGATGGAAAGGACTTATTCCTATCTTTAAAAGGTGAGATACCATTTATTTAATTCAAAATATTTAGTACATACAGTTTATAGCCGTTCATAATTAATGTCTTTTACTATGCCTTTCTTCCAGATATAGGTCCTGGTTCGCCCTGACCATTATCCGATCGCTAAGACGCTTGCACACTCCCTCAAAGCTCCGTAAATTTTCCCTCCATGGGTAGATAATCCGTCCGGCATGTAAATCCTGGGTATGCCCACAGCATTAATGAATAAGAGGGGTAGAAAAGGAATCTGTTTAAGTCATAAGTAAAGGCCTTTCATAAAGAGGCTGTCATGATTGACTGTGGCCCATATTTAACACGTATTGCTTGTTACAGAAGACTATTGTTGTACATTGAATATCCACTAGCAGATTTGTGTAGCATGCATCTCCACTATATATGTCATGTTACTGTGGTCTTTTTAAAAGTCAATAAACATATGTGTAAAATGTACACTTTTGTTTCACTGTAGATTTGTTTAAGCCCACCTAGAAACACCTGATTTATCCCACAGCCTTAATGAATAAGATGTGTAGAAAATGAATCTGTTTAAGTCATAAGTAAAGGCCTTTCCTAAAGAGGCTGTCATGATTGACTGTGGCCCATATTTAACACGTATTGCTTGCTACAGAAGACCACTGTTGTACATTGAATATCCATTTATCCCTGTTATACCTTTATGTGTTGGCTCTCTATGTCTGTACATAGTGTGAAATGCGGTTTCACTAAAGTTATTACACCCTAAACCTGAATCTGAAATGACCTTTAGGATCTTTCTTTGGGGTTCTAATCTCCCCGGTGTACATGCACCGAACAACCCTAGGCTGGAGCCACCTGGAAGCTCGGTGCTTGTACATATAAAGACAACTACATAGGAAACTCAACAGTGTGTTAGGCCTAGAAACATTATTTAGATGGCTGTTTTATTGTTGTTGAAAGCTTGAAATGTACACAATGCGAAGGGACCTTATTTCTAACACACGCACGCACGCACACACACACCCGCGCGCGCACATGGCTTTTTCCGCAAGTCTTTTTCTCAGGGACAGACTGTGGTACCCTGCTTTTACACCTGCATTGCTTGCTGTTTGGGGTTTTAGGCTGGGTTTCTGTACAGCACTTCGAGATATTAGCTGATGTACGAAGGGCTATATAAAATAAACTTGATTGATTGGTAAGAGTGAAAAACGAGAGAGTTCAGGACGTCGTTAGATACTGCTTTTAAAAACATCTTTATTTCATTCAAAAAATCATGTACATACAATTTATAKCCGTTCATAATKAAKGTCTTTTACTMTGCCTTTCTTACAGATACAGGGGCCTGGTAKAGCCATCCACCATTATCCGTGTCCAATTCCCCTTCAAACTGCCTGGCTCTCTTGCACGGTCCATCAAAACTCCGTAARTTTTCACTCCAGGGGTATATAATCCKTCGGGCCTTTAGGTCCTGKSTATGTCTCAAGGAYAGCCRCGGCCAGCGCTTTAACTGTTCACSATTTTGGAAAAGACTGTYYAGCTTATTCAKAAGTGTTATGAAAATTGGATAATCCACCCATTTAAAACTAAACACAGGAATAAAAAAGTTTACATCTTTGCATGCTGGGGAAGATACAGGAGAATTGACAGACTTTGTAGCATTAGCACCATCATAAAGTTCACAGGCTAAAATTGTCACTTTGTTGTCAGGGCTATAGGCCATTGAAGCGATTCTTAGGGCCTTCAGATCACTGCGGTCGCAGACCTGTTCTTCCAACGCATATCCGGGCACATTTGTACCACTCTGGGCCTGTTAAATTTTACAGAGCGCCAGCCTAATCTTTAGCCATTCTCTCATCCGCAGAGCAGGAGAAAAACTCCCAGGTTTTGCCTGATAAAGGGGTTTGGGGCCACTGTCTGTGAATATCTTTACCGTAGAATCCTCAGGCTGGAATATGTAAGACATATGTCCCTCACTCGTACCCCAAACTCCTGTAAAACATTCTGGAGCTTCACACAGAACTTCCTCAATGCTTTGGTCACTGGGTTCATGACAAGACGCGCATAACATACCGAAAATTGGCATAGGTGTCATTTTTGTTTAATATTCCGGGGGTTATCATGTACAGTCTTACGCATGTATTGTTCTGGGGCTTTATAAGGCGTCTGCAAAGCCCAATACCCCAGGACATTCGTGTTTCATAGACAACAACCCGGAGGGCAATAAAATAGGGGGGGCCTTACTCTTTGAAATGCTTACTCTTTGAAATGTTCATTCCCCCCACTCCGTTCCAAACAGGACACTAGACATCAAACATCATGACAACTTCAAAGACACTAAAAAAACTATTTTCACACTATAAACCGTGAGAAACAGGAACAGGATGCCCAAACACATGGTCACTTCCTACCCCCCGCCCCCACCAGGATGTCCTGACCGGAAGCCCAAATATGGGCATGCACACGTCATCATGACATAGGGTCATAAATCAACATTTTGACGTGTGACATCTACTTTATTCTCTCTAGCATTCACTGTCTATTTTTGGTTATTTTCCTATCTAATCTCTAAGAAAGTCAGAGACCTACACGATCAACAAGAGAATGGGTGGAGATGAATCAAAAGCTCGAGCGGATCAGGCAGAGAGAGACCGCAATCAAGCCAGAACTGATAAACAGAACATGGAGATGGACAAGCAGAAAGCGGAGATGGACAAACAGAAAGCGGAGATGGACAAACAGAAAGCGGAGATGGACAAACAGAACATGGAGATGGAAAAGAGAAAGACTGAAGAGGATTATAGGCATGTCACACCCTGGCCTTAGTATTCTTTGTTTTCTTTATTATTTTAGTTAGGTCAGGGTGTGACATGGGGAATGTATGTGTTTTTGTAGTGTCTAGTGTGGTTGTATGGTTTAGGGGGTTTTATAGAGTAGATGGGTTTGTGTTTAGTATAGGTGTCTAGCTGTGTCTATGGTTGCCTGAATGGTTCTCAATCAGAGACAGATGTCATTAATTGTCTCTGATTGGGAGCCATATTTAAAGCAGCCATAGGCACTAGGTTAATGTTGGTAATTGTCTATGTTATACGTTTGTAGCCTGTGTGTGCACTTACGTCTTTAGCTTCACGATCGTTTGTTGTTTTGGTTTCAGTTTGTTAAAGTATTCGTTGCGTGTTTTTTCCTTTTCTCTAAAATAAAAGAGTATGTATTTTGCACACGCTGCGCCTTGGTCCACTCTCTCTTCACTAGACGATCGTGACAAGGCAGCTCCTTGCTAAGAACGCGAGAATGGAAACAGAAAAAAAGATGGAAGAAAAACGAAGACAGGAGCTTGAGAAGGAAAGACAAAAATTAATAGAACACAATAGACAGCGAGAGAAAGATGAAAGGACAAGAATTCAGCTGGAAAAAGAAAATCAGAAAACTGTATAAAATGTATCCAAATATTAAGAGACAAGGGCATAAACTGTTTAAATTATCCACATAATGAATTATTGAACAAAGCACACAATCATTGTATACCTTTAATATCCACAATTTCACTGCTGTGTTATTTTCCACAAATTATGTGCTTAAAGGGATAGTTCACACAAATGACATAGTGGTTTAATAACCCTGTTAGCCGTTTTTGTTTACCTGGCTGCTGTTACCAAATGCTTTTTTAAAACCAATGCATGTCAATATCTGAGAATCCTCTGTAGCTTTGCAATAAATAGATTCTATTGATGCCTTGTCCGATCTCTTCTCTGACACTTCACACCAAACACAGAAAAATGCAAACAGTTTATTCAGGATTTATTACATTCAGTATTTACATTCAACTCCCTTATAGGCAGCATTCAATGTGACGGGTCACGGCACCAGTGTAACAGATGTATAATGTACTCTCCATGCGTTGTGTTTTCTCAAAATAAATCACTTCGGCCAGTGGTCCCAGTTGAGCATAATTTATTTCTGTTGTTAAATGGGAAACAGCATGTTAGTTGTGCAGGGCTTAACAGTGTTGATGGCTGTCGATGGCAAAATCCCTTGCATCACATTTTCCTACTGGGCGAACAAAATACAAAAATACAATACAAAATATAACATGTGTAAATACCTGTTGTTCAATAGGAAACAGCACGTTAGTTGTGCAGGGCTTAACAGTATTGATGGCTGTCGATGGTTAAAATCTGTAGCATGAAGACAACTGTGTTAGCAGTGGGTTTATGTGACCATGACATCGGTGTATGCTAGCTAACACACTTATTTACAGCAATCATATGCCAAAGCACATCCCAGAAAGCCCCTCAATCCCTAACAGGTACCATATACCCACACATGTATAAATCAGTAACGTACAGCAAACTTGTACACATTGTAAAATAGAAAACAGTATTCAGAACGTGACCTACCCCTTGCATCACATTTTCCTACTGGGAAGTTCTGACGTGCGCGATCTCCCCCTATCTGCAAGCGGGGCCAATCACAACACACCTTATTGTCATCAGAGTTGAACTAACCAATAAGAATGCTTGAACATTAAATACACATTTCTTTAGAGGCAAGTGGAAACATAACCAACCCTGTTACATTCTCCCCTGCTGAATTACACTTGCATACTACAAAGAAACTAAACGAGGTATGCAATACCTTGCAATACATATGTCACCAAATATTCCAGTGCAAAGACTATTCTCTAAAGAGAATTAGGGGAATTCAAAGACCCCGTAGGAAAACATGCCTGTTACATGTCCTGTCACACAAGGCATGTTTTCTATAAACATGAATCCATACCCAGTATGTTGGCCAGTGGGTTCATTAGGTCTGGACTTCCGGGGCTTCAGCCCTGGATATATAGTTGGTCCAGCCTGACCCTTTGATGGTATTGTTATTAGTATTTTTTTACATTTCAGTCTGGTCTGAGTTCCATACCACACATCATGTTGTGCTATGCACATTTTAATGACTAAATAAACTATCCAATATACGTAATGACCTGACTAGATTTACTATTACTATTACTATTTAAATGATCCACAAATGAATTACTGACCAAAAGCACACATCATTGTATACCTTAATATCTGCAATTTTGCTGCCTGTTTTTATTTTCCCCAAATGATGTGCTTAAAGGATAGTTCACACAAATGACAATGGTTTAATAACCCTGTTAGCAGTCTTTGATTTGTTTACCTGGCTGCTGTCGCCAAATGCTTTTCAAACCTAATGCCTGTCAATTATCTGAGAATCCTCTGTAGCTTTGCAATAAATAGATTCTATTGATGACTTGTTGTCTGATCTCTTCTCTGACACTTCACACCTGACACAGAAAAATCCAAACAGTTTATTCAGGATTTATTACATTCAGTATTTACATTCAACTCCCTTATAGGCAGCATTCAATGCAAGGCATGTTTTCTATAAACATGAATCCATCCCAGTATGTAGGGGGGGGGGGGGGGGGGGGGTGGCCAGTGGGTTCATTAGGTCTGGACTTCCGGGGCTTCAGCCCTGGATATTAGTGGTCCAGCCTGACCCTTTTGATGGTATTGTTATTAGTATTTTATTACATTTCAGTCTGGTCTGAGTTTCCATAACCACACATCAGTTGTGCTATGCACATTTTAATGACTAAAATAAACAATTCAATTTACTATACTATGCAAGCACTGCAAGAAGCCCCTGACGTGACTCAGTGTCTGCTGTGATTGGCTGAGATTTCACAACTCAGTGGACCGCTCTCGTCCGTTGACCCCACCCCTACAGCACTGGTTAGATGTCAATCCCATCACTCAGTAAAACACCTCAGTATAACACAATAAATATGGATATTCAGAATTTCTTCCGAAAGGCAAAAAAAAGCAAGCAGGTTGAGTAGTGAATGAGGTGGAGAGGGTAGAACAGTCAGAAAAGGCAGTGCAGCAGCAGAGTTAGCTGCAGGGTTGGTGGTAGCTAACTAGTCCCCACCAGCATATGGGTAGGCTAATGTTAATAAGTTAGCGTTCAGTAACCTAAAGGTATTTGTCACGCCCTGGCCTTAGTATTCTTTGTTTTCTTTATTATTTTAGTTAGGTCAGGGTGTGACATGGGGAAAGTATGTGTTTTTGTATTGTCTAGGGGTTTTGTACGTTTAATGGGTCAGTGTCTTGTCTAAGTGTTTGTATGTCTATGGCTGCCTAGATTGGTTCTCAATTAGAGGCAGCTGTGGTTCATTGTCTCTGATTGAGAGCCATATTTAAGGCAGTCATAGGCATTGGGGTTTTGTGGGTAATTGTCTATGTATAACGTTTGTAGCTTTTGTAGTGCACGTACGTTTGTAGCTTCACGGTTGTTTTGTTTAGTTTTGTCTTAAGTGTTCGTTTGGTGTTTCACTCTCGTCTCAAATAAAAAGAGATGTATTTTTTCACACGCTGCGCCTTGGTCCACTCCTTCTCATCAAGACGATCGTGACAGTATTGGATCTCAGTCTGAGTTATTTAACAGTAAATTTAGTGATAGGGCAAGCTAAGGATGTTGATATTAGTCATGATATTAGGAATATTTGTTATTTCCAGTAAGTGAACTTGATGGGTTTCGTTTCTGTAGCTAGCTAAATAAATACAAATAAATAAAAGCTGAGACCAAAGAGGTGAGCGAATGTTTTTCTGACTGAAGCACATATCTTCTGACAGTGACACAGCGCCCCCCTGTGGCCTGAAGCTGAACTTCCCTACAACATATTTAACCCTTTTTAAAATGAGCAATGTTGAGGTGGTAGAACTGACAAAATGAAATGAATCATAGGTGTTATAACCTATATCATTCTACAGGTAAACATGCTTGGCTCATGTCTGTTATTTCCATATAGGCTATGTAACTATTTGAGGCGTTCTGCATTAGCATCGAATAGCCCCCGCGATATGCAACTTTTCAGGGAAGTCAGGAACCAATATACTCAGTCAGTTAGGAAAACTAAGGCTAGCTTTTTCAAACAAATTTGCATCCTGTAGCACTAATTCCAAAACGTTTCAAAACAAATCAAATGTATTTGTCACATACACATGGTGAGCAGATGTTAATGTGAGTGTAGCGAAATGCTTGTGCTTCTAGTTCCGACAATGCAGTAATAACCAACGAGTAATCTAACCTAACAATTCCAAAACAACTACCTTATACACACAAGTGTAAAGGAATGAATAAGAATATGTACATAAAAATATATGAATGAGCGATGGCCGAACGGCATAGGCAAGATGCAGTAGATGGTATAGAGTGCAGTATATACATATGAGATGAGTAATGTAGGTTATGTAAACATTATATAAAGTGGCATTGTTTAAAGTGACTAGTGATACATTTATTACATCTAATTTTTAATTATCAAAGTGGCTAGAGATTCGGGTGGTGTAGGTGTCCTGGAGGGCAGGTAGTTTGCCCCCGGTGATGCGTTGTGCAGACCTCACTACCCTCTGGAGAGCCTTACGGTTGTGGGCGGAGCAGTTGCCGTACCAGGCGGTGATACAGCCCGACAGGATGCTCTCGATTGTGCATCTGTAAAAGTTTGTGTGTTTTTGGTGACAAACCGAATTTCTTCAGCCTTCTGAGGTTGAAAAGGCGCTGTTGCACCTTCTTCACCACGCTGTCTGTGTGGGTGGACCATTTCAGTTTGTCCGTGATGTTTACGCCGAGGAACTTAACTTTCTACCTTTTCCACTACTTCTCCACTCCCGTCGATGTGGATAGGGGGGTGCTCCCGCTGCTGTTTCCTGAAGTCCACGATCATCTCCTTTGTTTTGTTGACGTTGAGTGTGAGGTTATTTTCCTGACACCACACTCCGAGGGCCCTCACCTCCTCCCTGTAGGCCGTCTCGTCGTTGCTGGTAATCAAGCCTATCACTGTAGTGTCGTCTGCAAACTTGATGATTGAGTTGGAGGCATGCATGGTCACGCAGTAATGGGTGAACAGGGAGTACAGGAGAGGGCTGAGAACGCACCCATGTGGGGCCCCAGTGTTGAGGATCACCGGGGTGGAGATGTTGTTTCCTACCCTCACCACCTGGAGGCGGCCCATCAGGAAGTCCATGACCCAGTTGCACAGGGCGGGGTCGAGACCCAGGGTCTCGAGCTTGATGATGGTTTTGGAGGGTACTATGGTGTTAAATGCTGAGCTGTAGTCGATGAACAGCATTCTTACATATGTATTCCTCTTGTCCAGATGGGATAGGGCAGTGTGCAGTGTGGTTGCGATTGCGTCGTCTGTGGACCTATTGGGGCTGTAAGCAAATTGGAGTGGGTCTAGGGTGTCAGGTAGGGTGGAGGTAATATGGTCCTTGACTAGTCTTTCAAAGCACTTCATGATGATGGAGGTGGGTGCTACGGGGCGATAGTCATTTAGCTCAGTTACCTTCGCTTTCTTGGGAACAGGAACAATGGTGGCCCTTTTGAAGCATGTGGGAACAGCAGACTGGAATAAGGATTGATTGAATATGTCCGTAAACACACCAGCCAGCTGGTCTGCGCATGCTCTGAGGACGCAGCTAGGGATGCCATCTGGGCTGGCAGCCTTGCGAGGGTTCACACGTTGAAATGCTTTACTCACGTTGGCTGAGGTGAAGGAGAGCCCGCAGGTTTTGGTAGCGGGCCGTGTTGCTGGCACTGTATTGTCCTCAAAGCATCGTGGTCATTGTGGTGCGCGACTGGGCTGGTTTTCTTTTTGTAGTCTGCGATTGACTGTAGACCCTGCCACATACCACTCGTGTCTGAGCCGTTGAATTGTGACTCTACTTTGTCTCTATACTTATGCTTAGCTTGTTTGATTGCCTTGCGGAGGAAATAGCTACACTGTTTGTATTCGGTCATGTTTCCGGTCGCCTTGCCCTCATTAAAAGCAGTGGTTCTGCTTTCAGTTTCGCGCAAATGCTGCCATCAATCCACGGTTTCTGTTTTGGGAAGGTTTTAATAGTCGGGGACACTAAAGTCCATTAAGAATAAGAGCACCTCCTCCCAGCTGCTAGGAAACACTGTCACCACCGATAAATCTACAATAATCGCTAATTTCAACAAGCATTTTTCTATGGCTGGCCATGCTTTCCACCTGGCTACCCCTACCCCGGCCAACAGCTCAGCACCCCCTGCAGCAACTTGCCAATTATTAAATTGGTGAAATTATTTAATTGAGCTTTTATTTTTTACTCTTTATTCATTTAGCTACTTACATTTTCTATTGTTGCATTGCAGAGAGGTGAACCTGCAAGAAGGGGGAGGGCATCCAGAAAGTGGGGGGAAAAGATGGCCAGTTTTGTGGTTATATTGTACAGTGAACAAAACATTAAATACATAGGGCTTTCAATTGTGTCCTCAAATGTTATGGAATCTAAACATCTCACATTAGCTGGTAGAATAATTCTATCCTCCTGCTTACAAGCAAAAATTAAAGCAGGAAGCACCAGTGACTACATCAATAAAAAAAAAGTGGTTTGCTAGCACAGACTGGAATATGTTCCGGGATTCCTCCGATGGCATTGAGGAGTTACCAACCACCATCAGTCATTGCTTCAATAAATAAGTGCATCGATGACGTCGTCCCCACAGTGACCGTACGTACATATCCAACCAGAAGCCATGGATTACAGGCAGCATCCGCACTGAGCTAGAGCTACCGCTTTCAAGGAGCAGGACTCTAAACCGGAAGCTTATAAGAAATTCCGCTATGCCCACTGTCGTGTCTTTGCTATCCTTAAATTGAAGACTTATAGTTTTTATAATAGATTCCTGTATTTAGGGATTACGCGATCACTTGAGTAATAACGAACTAATTAACTATGAATTCGAGGGCACCAGGGAAAGTTATTAGATTACAAAGTTATAATTTCCCAATATAACCTTTCAGATATTTCATATCTGATCAATGGTCTTCTAATTAATGATTATTTACTCTACCTTACGTCAGTCTCATTCCAAACGTCGTAATCGTTTGATTATCTGCACGAACCAGTCTCACTATGAGTCATCCATACATCAATTGTCTTAAATCATTTATTTATTACTAATTAATTCACAGAAATGCATAAACAAACAAACAAACTTAAAATAGTTACATGAAATGATAGGAGAAAATATGCCCTAGTGGGCTGAACCGGCATGGGGCTGTTAGACAAGGGAAAATTGGCGTTCGACTAAGAATTCACAACAGAGTCCCTAATTAACAATGACATGCTAATCCTTACACATGAACGCTCACTAATTCGGGAACAATTGCAATCAATATATACAGTGGGGAGAACAAGTATTTGATACACTGCCGATTTTGCAGGTTTCCTACTTACAAAGCATATAGAGGTCTGTAATTTTTTATCATAGTACACTTCAACTGTGAAGAACGGAATCTAAAACAAAATCCAGAAAATCACATGTATGATTTTAAGTAATTAATTAGCATTTTATTGCAGACATAAGTATTTATACATCAGAAAAGCAGAACTTAATATTTGGTACAGAAACCTTTGTTTGCAATTACAGAGATCATACGTTTCCTGTAGTTCTTGACCAGGTTTGTACACCACTGCAGCAGGGATTTTGGCCCACTCCCCTCCAACAGACCTTCTCCAGATCCTTCAGGTTTCGGGGCTGTCGCTGGGCAATACGGACTTTCAGCTCCCTCCAAAGATTTTCTATGGGTTCAGGTCTGGAGACTGGCTAGGCCACTCCGGGACCTTGAGATGCTTCTTACGGAGCCACTCCTTAGTTGCCCTGGCTGTGTGTTTCGGGTCGTTGTCATGCTGGAAGACCCAGCCATGACCCATCTTCAATGCTTTACTTAGGGAAGGAGGTTGTTGGCCAAGATCTCGCGATACATGGCCCCATCCATCCTCCCCTCAATACGGTGCAGTCGCCTGTCCCCTTTGCAGAAAAGCATCCCCAAAGAATGATGTTTCCACCTCCATGCTTCACGGTTGGGATGGTGTTCTTGGGGTTGTACTCATCCTTCTTCTTCCCCAAACACGGCGAGTGGAGTTTAGACCAAAAAACTCAATTTTTGTCTCATCAGACACATGACCTTCTCCCATTCCCCTCTGGATAATCCAGATGGTCATTGGCAAACTTCAGACGGTCCTGGACATGCGCTGGCTTGAGCAGAGGGACCTTGCGTGCACTGCAGGATTTTAATCCATGACGGCGTAGTGCGTTACATTGGTTTTCTTGAGACTGTGGTCCCAGCTCTCTTCAGGTCATTGACCAGGTCCTGCCGTGTAGTTCTGGGCTGATCCCTCACCTTCCTCATGATCATTGATGCCCCACGAGGTGAGATCTGCATGGAGCCCAGACCGAGGGTGATTGACCGTCATCTTGAACTCTTCCATTTCTAATAATTGCGCCAACAGTTGTTGCCTTCTCACCAAGCTGCTTGCCTATTGTCCTGTAGCCCATCCCAGCCTTGTGCAGGTCTACAATTTGATCCCTGATGTTCTTACACAGCTCTCTGGTCTTGGCCATTGTGGAGAGGTTGGAGTCTGTTTGATTGATGTGTGTGGACAGGTGTCTTTTATACAGGTAACGAGTTCAAACAGGTGCAGTTAATACAGGTAATGAGGTGGAGAACAGGAGGGCTTCTTAAAGAAAAACGAACAGGTCTGTGGAGACAGGAATTCTTACTGGTTGGTAGGTGATCAAATACTTATTGTCATGCAATAAAATGCAAATTAATTACTTAAAAATCATACAATGTGATTTTCTGGATTTTTTTTAGATTCCGTCTCTCACAGTTGAAGTGTACCTATGATAAAAATTACAGACCTCTACATGCTTTGTAAGTAGGAAAACCTGCAAAATCGGCAGTGTATCAAATACTTGTTCTCCCCACTGTAAATAGTGAAAGAGATTTGCGTCTGTTCATATCTGGCATCAGGACAAATGTGATTCAGAGTCCCCGAGTATATTTTAAGTATATTTAATTAAACTCAAACGATAAATGGTAAATGGAATTTTCGTATATACGGGTTCACTGTATCTCCGCGCAGGGAGTCAGAGAACTGTGGAATGTACTCACATAGTAGTTTTTATACTATGAAATTTGATTCTCAACGTGTCCAGTTGGCCTATCACAGTAGAGGCTGGGCTGGTTTAGACTTTGCCCCCCTTTCTGGTCCTTGTCCAAGCCCCTTGGCGCGTTCCTTTGTCCACATCTGGTTGTTGGGTAGAGCACCTCCGTCCTGTGTCCCCATGATTCTACTCAAACAATTCCTAATATGGTACTGAACTGTCTCTTCACCATCCTGGTTGGCCCAGAGTGATGCACCCTCCCTCTGTATTGTGTGTGTGTTGTAACAAACCAACATTCATTTCAACCTATATGCTACCCGGCTATAGTGCATAACATAAATCCTAACAATTTCCCCCATTTTAACCCTCATGGGTGTAACCAACTTATATATCCATATACTGGGTTGCCGTTGAACCCAGGAACTTGAAACCTTCAACCAGGAGGATATTATTATTATTTTTATTTTTATTTTTTTTAAATAAAATGTATAATTTTTATGCAAAACATATATAACAAAAAAAAACATCAGCGGGGTCTTTAGATCCCCCTTTTGACACCCCCAGGGTGTCATACAACAACATGACACACAGAATATATATTTAAAATTAAACCCTCTGGTCTTCCCTTCATTACATCTGTTACCAGGTGGGCTCCTTGCCACCCGGAACTTCAAACCTTCACAACAGGGAGGACAAACGTAATGACCTGGATAAAAAGTACCGGTATATTGTTTTTTTTATTACTTTTCATTTGTTTATTTTATTTGTATTCCTCGACAACCTCCCCCACAGCAACCAAGAGTCATCCTCAGTCAGACCCATCTTTCTCCTGTAGTTTGACTCAGTATCAGCATCTCCATCCGAGTAGTATCAACAAGGCATCATACCAGCAGCCTTCGCCACATCTGTAACAGATTTCTTTTAACAAGGTAAGATGCAAGCAGCACAACACATTAACATAAGAAATATATCTACTAGGGTCAGAAATCCAGTAACCATCAATGCAGTGTACTTACCAAACCAACCACCCAGCCAGGGGAACCGTCCACTCTCCTCCACACCTGCAAAACCCTTATCTCCACAGAACCTTTCCAACCGCTCAGAGCTTTTGAAATGCTCCCATCCGGACTGGTATTGTTAGGGATAACGTGCAACATTGTTCCAAACATTTTAAATACACCCCCCTGATTAGCCAGGATCATATCAAGGCAAGCCTATTCTGCCTAGCTGTCCTGGAAGTCGCCTGTAGTTGTTCAGACATGCCTGTTAGTGCGGTTCGGGTGTAGTTAACAAAACGTGCTGTTTTAATAGATATAGTTAAAATGAGGTCTGCTTTGCTTCAATTATGACTGAACCAATAAGTGGAACAAATGCCATAAACCATCATTCCTGCTCAGTGCCTGGACTCAGGTGGAACCCTATGGGGACTCCCAGGAGTTGGTATGGATGTTATCAGTACCTTCAGTCCAGGGTGCGCTACGCCTATGCCTCCCTTCACTCTGCTCCTGGGATCCCTCCTGAGTGGAACCTAGTAGCTGCTCAGCTTAACATCAATGATAGTTAGAGGAACTATTATACTAGTCAGTGCACACGTGCCTTGCAATCTCCTTTAAGGATAGGGGTTAAACGTCTGTTAGGACCACATCCACAAACATCAGCTACTCCCCTAGTTTGATTTAGGCCATCTACTGGCCAAGTGCCATTAATGGTCACATTACTGATACAATCGCCCTCTGGCAAGCGCCCATAGTCAATTCCTCGCCCTATACCGGTAATGCAACTAATTACCTCCACCCCATGGTGCCTTGACCCCCATGGTGCCTCCTGAGGAGAGACTTCCGGGAATACCAGTGCCAGGGTCTTACAAAGGGAGGAATGGGGTTTGACATGGTAAAAACTCTCCATTACACACTCCATCCTTCCCCACTACCTAATGCAAATGGATGTGTGGCTAGACTAGGCCTAGCATGACCGCAGATGACACAGTCCTGTTTTTTCAATTTTAGCAGTATACCTCATATAAGCAACCACATGTTTTCTCGTCCCTCATATTCCTGTTCAGTACCTAACTGTTCGCTATCCGTCATATCCCTAATGTTAATTACCTGTACCGGGTTAAAGGCCTGAGCGGGGTGGTGCTGGAGTGCGGAGGAGTGTGTCCTGTTCTGGCTCATCTGGGATTGCTGCGGTGGTTTTGGCACACCTTAATAGAAAACCACACCCATCGTATCGTCTCCAGCTCTGTCCTGCCCTAGGGTGTAGAGACCTGCATCAGAGAGCTTAATGGATTTGATGGTTAGTAGGATTTCATCACCTTTACGAAATAGTCCCTTCCTGAGGAATTCCAAATCATTGAGAATCTCTCAGTTTTAGACGGATCCCAATCTTATATGGGTAGCCTCTCCTCCATTCCCAAACTGTCCCACATTAGTTATCATATAGTCCCAATAGGACACCACCTCCCATTACACAGATAAGTTGGTCGTTTCCTAGCATAAGACGTCAATACATTGCAACCCCCTTGAAGGTGTATCGGACAGATATCCCCTACCTCTCTAGCCCCATTTCTCCATGTCCATATCTTATTCTGGTTCTAAAGTTCCCCTTCCTCTAAACTGATCTGCTCTGTCCACTTCCTTGAATGCACCTTCACTCTCACCCAGTCTCCCACCAGGATGTCTCTGTTCTCCTCTGTGGTTTCAACTGCAGTAGTTCGGACCTCCACCACCTGTTTGGACAGTCTTGACAAGAGAGGTTAGAGCCTGCATATAGTCTGAGTATCTATTTAGCAATGTCTAGCCTAGGAAACTCATGTTATCAGCAGGTGGACCTGGCATTCTCTCCTGTCAACAGTTCATGTGGTGTAGGTGGTGTCTGACCTGGTGAATTTCTCATGGACATTAAAGCCAGAGGTAGCGCGTCTACCCATTTAGCTTTGTTCCTGCATTATTTGGCCATTTTTCGTTTCAAAGTCTGGTTGGCTCTCTCTACGAGGCCCTGAGATTGGGGCCGATATACCGACCCAAACTTATGGGTGATCCCAATGCCTGCTCGACCTCCTTCAGGTGTTCGTTCTTGAAGTGGGATCCATTGTCGGATCGGATCATTCGAGGGACCCCGAATCTTGGAATGAGTCCCTCCTTAGCCACTTGATGACTGCCTTAGCATCCTCTCTTGCAGTTGGAATGGCTTCTTACCCATCTGGTGAACCTATCCACCATCACTAAACATATCTTTTCCCTTCAACTCGGTTTGTTGTCCCATGTCCGTGAAGTCAATGCATACGTCTTGAAAGGGTGCATCTGGTATTGGGAAAACTCCCAATCACTGCTCCAGTGCAACCTTGTTGTTGTAACCTTTGCAGGTTTCACAACTTTTCACAACTTCTCTTGCCATGTCTTGCATGTGTGGATGCCACCACACAATTTCCAGGGCCCTTCCACGCTCTTCCAACCCCATGTGCTTTGTTGTGCTCTTCCCGTATCATTGACCTGAGCAGCTTAATGGGGGCCACCGTTTTCCCATTGTGTGATCTCCAGATTCCTTGGTGATCTCTTCTGGCTCCATGTCTTTTCCACACAGTTTGTTCATACACATCTGCTGCCTCCTGTAACTGTCTCACAGTATCTATGGTTAATTTCATCTTGTGTTTCTTCAGTCCGTTGTATCATCTGTTTGGGTAGTATAACCACCTGCCTCCTTCGCCACTTGATCTGCCATGTCATCTTCCCTGATCTTTGTGTTTCCTTGCTGGTTCCTTACATTTCATGATGGCACACCTTGTCGGTAGTTGGATTGATTCAATTAATCTCTGTACCTCTTGTTTGTGCTTTATGGGTCATTCGAGCTAGTCAAATAGCCCCTCCTCATTCATTTTGGCCATCAATGTGTGCAATGCCGTGGGCATATGCAGAGTCTGTAGATGTTCACTCTTTTCCTTTGCTCAGTTCCAATGCTCTCCTTAGTGCTCTGAGTTCGGCCAACTGGGCTGAGGCCTTCAGATGGGTCCAATTTCTTTGCTTCTACCACTTCGTATGTTCCTGTCATTCCTCCTTGCTTCACCACTGCATAGGATGCTATGTTACCTTCTCCTGGTGTCTGTGACCTGTAACAACAGCCGTCCGTAAACAGAGTCCTGCTGTTCCTTCCAATGGGACACTGTAGGTCCATTCTGACCTTTACTTGCTTTGCTGCCCTGTCCCACAAATGTGTGGTTCCCGTTCCCCATTCCATCAGTCATGTTGGTCACCTCTGTCACATAGGTGATGTGTCTGGCTGTATCATTTTGTGATGTTTGATTTCCTTTTGCTCGATAGGTGAACAGTTAGAGCCAATAAAGGCGGTCACTCCATGATCTGTGTTGATTTCCAGAGTGTCTCATAACGATATGAGCAGTTTTTCCAATTGCCTTTGACAGGCAGCAATTGGTCTTGCACAATCAGTTTGGCCACATTCAATGTTGTCCAATTGTGCACTGTAGTAATGTAACACTCTCTCCCCCTTGTTTGCTGATAAAGGATGGAATGAAACATACCCATCCTGTTCAGAACATCCAACCTAAACGGATGGTGTAATCAGGCAGGGACAGAGCCTCAGCTTGGGCAAGGTGTTCGTTCAGTGCAATGAAAGCAGCTTCGGCTTCTGTGGTCCAAGTGAGCTTGGCTGTTAGGTTCCTGTTACCTGCCTCTCGGAGAATGGCCCTGAGAGTTCAACTTTCAAGCGTATTCTGGTACATGAGTTCTGCTATATCCAGTGAGTCCAAGAAATGACAAGAGATGTTGTACAGTTGTGGGCTTTGGGTGCTCCAGGATAGAAGTCCTCTGGGCTGATGACACAGCCTGACCTCTTCCAGAGAGTACCTCTCCCAGAAACTGAAAGTTCTTCTACAGCATTGAACTTTTTCTCGTTTCACTTTGTATCCCTTATCGCCACATGTTGAGAAGGAGCTCAGTTGCCTGTAGCAGGTCTCCCGCAGTTGGTGCGGCCAACAACAAGTCATCAACGTATTGGAGAAGGGTGACCCCTCTGGAAAGGTGAGTCTTCCAGGTGCTTCTTAGGATAGAAATGAATATTCCGGGGGAGTCCCGATATTCCATTGGCATTCTGGATAAGTAGAACATTGGTTTTGATAGTGAAAGCAAACAGAGGTTGTGAGTCTTCATGGAGTGGGATACAGAAGAAGGCATTGGCCAGATCAATAACAGAGAACCAGTCCTGGGTTGGAGAGATGTTCTGCAGTGCCAGGTRAGGATCGGGGACAGGTCTCACGTCTGGAATTGTAACATYATTTATGGRCCTGAAATCTTGAACCATCCTCCACTTACCCGTACTTCCTTTTWTAACCGGTAAAATGGGTGTATTCCAAGGTGACGTAGTGTGGAACAGCACACTACTATTCTGTAACCCAGCAATAGTAGGTTCAATTCCTCTCACCTTCTCTTCACTCAAAGGGTATTGAGGCCTGTAGACAGGAAGGTGGGCAGTAGTATCTGTCCTAACCTGGATTTTAATAGGCTCTACATCCACCAGACCCACATCTTCTGGACTGGTGGTCCACAGCTTTTCAGAAACCCTTGAGAGCATGTTATCAGTGTCTGGATGATCGGTMATTTCTCTCCCATGRAAACGAGCCCGTCGTACCACTTCAGGGATCGAGGTGTCCTCTACGTTGATYYTTATTCTCCATACCTGGGTTTCCCCCATATGGGCCGTGGACACTTTAGAGATATTAGTTTTRGTCCATGTCAGGGTCTCAGCCMRTTTGATTGCAGGACCCAGAGAAYGAGCTTCATATCCAAACCCAACCATCAGCGTAACATGTGGGACCGAGYCTGAACCCATTGTAAACCAGTTGTCAAGGAGATCCACGTCACCATCCATCATTACACAGTTGGTGGCCACTCCYTCTTTAAGAACGTATAAGTGATTGCTGTGCACCGTAGGGCGTCTGTCAACCATGTCTTCAAACCATGCCTCATCGTATATTTCATCCTTGTCCATAGAGTAGKTCAKTGTAACATGTGGGGGGTCATCCGGTGGGTAATAGGCATTCAGTGTTTGTATCCAYGGTTTCCACAGTTGGAACGTACGGCACACCCTTGGGGTGTCGGGATCACTATCCAACAGTTTTAACCAGTAGATGTAGGTTTCGTTATCCAAATCTTCTTGTGCGTCTCCTAGGTATAGCATCCTGGGTGGGTCTGAAAACTTTTCCGTCATTAGGATTGGCATGAGTTCACAAGGGGAGATGGTGGTGACATGGAAACCCCTTGTATTGCAATAAATGCTGCAGCCTAACTTAGAGAGCAGGTCTCTACCCATTAAGCCAGTTGAACACTCAGGGTTGTATAAAAACTGGTGAGTGACATTCAGTCCCAACAGACATCCAGTGGTACTGTAAAAGGCTTTCTCATAATAGTTCCCGAGACCCCTGAGAAAGCTTGTATTTTGTTGGTAAGTGAGTGTTGTGCCTGAACGGATGACCAGGTACATCCTGTGTCAATTAACATGTGTTGTGGTTTTCCTCCAATTAAGCAATTAACTATCGGTTCTTCACTTGGTGGGAACGTGAAGATGGTGGCACTGGAGGGCATTTGGGTCTCTGGGCGGCTTCATTGGTATGGTTCGGAATGTTGCCCTAGCCAAGCCATACTAGGGACAAGGTTTGGGTTCGGGACTTCTAGACCGGACCCCACTCCTGGGTTGTGTTGCTGCTGGTGGTATTGCTGTGGCTGAGAACCCCCTTGTTGTACATACCAGTTACTTCTGCCTCTTGGTGTCCACTGACCTCTAGGTGCTCCCCATTGGCCACGTCCCCGCTGAGGCCCATAGCCTCTACCCCTTGAAGGGCCAGTCATCATTGGCTTGCTTCTACAATGCCTAGCCCAGTGCYCCTGTCTACCACAGTTGTAACAGGAGGAGTCTGTTGTCCACTGATTCCAGGGMTSYGGACCTTCGGGCCCTGCATATGCACCTCTTTGTAGAGCCATCAGCCCCGCCATAYTCTGCACCACAGCTGTAACTGTCTCAGTAGCTGCAGCGTCAGTTKTGAGTGGCTGGGGTRTGCTTACAAGAGGCATCTGTCGGGAGGTTTTTTCCTCCTGAAGTTGTTTTTTCAGAACTTTCTTCTGAAGTTGTTTAAGCTCYTCCTCTTCCTTCCTCCTGCCTTCACGGTACCGTTCCACATGGTGTTGAGCAATTTCAGTGAATTCCATCACACTCTTTGCTGTTATCCCCACCACCTTCTCACATTCAGCGCGGACATGTTCTGGAAGAGTCTTCAGGCACTGATCCAGGAACATGTGTCTCGTGTTGGTTTTATCCGGCTCGTCATTCCAAGCCTGTCTCCATAGTGTCCTTGCCTTTTTCATATATAATGGTATGCTCTCGTTTTCTTCTAGAGTCAAAGTTCTCATAATCTGGGGCCTGGACTGTGTTGGGTATTTTCTCCTGATTGCTGCCCATACTTCATTTCGGTATGGGTCGAATCGGGTTTGAATAGGGTATTTACCATTCAGGCCTCCATCTGCCATCAAGTCTTTACATTCCTGGTCTCCCATGCACCTGTTAATGACAGCCACCATGTCGCCCATGGTGAGTTCATCAGAGGCGGTTAGACTCTCAAAGGTCTTCACCCACCTACATCCAGACTCTTCAGGTAAAGGTAGGGCCTCCACCAGTGTCAATAGATCTCTGTGGGCCCATGGTTTATAAATGGGATGTCCACCAGGTTGTTGGCGCAGGGGCATCATGTGTCCTTTCAGCCCCCCACCCGCTTTACTACGTGTGTTATGTGCAGGTCCAGTTAGTGAATCATAAAGATCACCCTCAAATTTTCCGTCCAAGTACCATACTCCATCACTTTGGCAGCTGGGCTCCTCCTGTTCCTCTGCTTCATTGCTGTTGTGGCCCAGCTGTATGCAATGTCCACCCTGTCTCGTTGCTTCATCTTGTTGCTTCCTCTTTTCTTCCCTTAGTCTTTGTTCCTCTTTCTTTTGTTCCTTRTCCATTTTATCCAGAGTGTGTTGCATCAYTCTCAGTTCCTCCTGGTCTTGTCGTGCCTTTGACTGCACTTCATCCCATAGAATCTTCTGCTGCCTTTCTCTCTCGCGTGCTTGTGTCATGCTGTCTTCTGTCCACATCTGACCATGGCTTTGTATGCTGTCTTTATCCATTTCCATGCTACATGCACTGGTCACACTTCCTATTCTTTCATCACTCCCATGCATCCTACTTAGTTCTGCCATTCCTTCCTTTAGTGCACGGGCTGTTACCAGTAGGGCCTCTATCTCGTTTTTCCGGTCCTGCGATATTGGGACCCACTCCGTGTCTCGGCTACCTTCTGGCCTCTTATTATAATTAACTGTGGCACTCACATCCAAAACGGGTGCCATCATCTTCAGGCCMTCRTATGGTGGGGGTGCACTAGGTTTGGGCAGTTCGGGATAGAGTCTCATTGATTTCTGATTTTGGGGTGTCTCTTCACTACACATTTTGCGCAGTTTTTCCAGCATAGCCAGACCGATCCTTTCTTTCAATTTAGCCTTTTCCATCTTCTCTTTGGKCTTGCCCTTACTCSGTTCCCCCCCTTCTTTCCATTCAGTGAGCGCCTTGAGTGTTTTGCGTTTTAATGCATCTAGTATWCTTCCGGGCTCTCCCTCRACCKGGAGACCCATGGKTGAAATAATASACCCCTCCTCAATCCATTGTTTGTATAGTTTTTCGCAACGTTTTTTCCAGTCATTTCCCTCTTTTCCACCGTTCACTTCTAAGGTAGACTTCAAAGTCTTTAGCACTTTTTCCACCTCTGATGACATTCTATGTTGTAAACTTAAATGTGTATGTGTTTGTAAATTATTTTAATTGATCCACCTATCGTTATGAATTATTCTAAACGCTCCACTTGACGTTATGAATTATTTAAACGCTCCACTTGACGTTATGAATTATTTTAACCGCTCCACTTGACGTTATGAATTATTTTAACCTATCAAACTAAATCTACCTATTTAATACCATCATCTATGCAATGTGGATCCCCTAGGAATATCCAGTCTCCTTCTGTAATATTCAACGTACTGTCATTCGCTAGGCAAATTGTCCCATATGAACTGTGTCCCTGACAATTCCTTTTAAAACATTCAATCTTGGTATTAGTACGCCGACTAAATACCCAATGCACCACAATTACACGGCAAACTTATTTTTCTTATTAGACACAACCTTCKCCKTTATATCCACGTTCACCTCACACCTCACATACCAATAGATTCGTCGACCTATTCTCACACAAACTGGTAGTTCTGTTCTACCCAGTGCATTGCATTCGTTATCATATGGTAATTTAACCTCATTAGTCCCCGACTATTCTCATTTTCACTCCACACTCAATCTTCTCATCCACTCAGTACATTTTGTTTACACATTGCATTTTTGAATGGTTTTGATCAAATAAAATTGCATTTACCACTCTCGGTATGAAATTGTTTATATACTAAATAGAGCGTTAAATTTGGTAACTTACATCAGACTTGTATCTCACAAATAAATTTGGATAATGCCAATATGCAGAATTTTAGTATGTCAATAGGTATCTGCTCACCTGTTTTTTATTAGACCGGTCTTTCTTTGTGAGAAATGTCCAGCGATCTCCTTTGCCAGATCACGTCGGGGTCACCATGAAAGAGATTTGCGTCTGTTCATATCTGGCATCAGGACAAAATGTGATTCAGAGTCCCCGAGTATATTTTAAGTATTTTAATTAAACTCAAACGATAAATGGTAAATGSAATTTTCGTATATACGGGTTCACTGTATCTCCGCGCAGGGTAGATCAGAGAACTGTGGAATGTACTCACATAGTAGTTTTTATACTATGACAATTTKATTCTCAACGTGTCCAGTTGGCCTATCACAGTAGAGGCTGGGCTTGGTTTAGACTTTGCCCCCCTTTGCTGGYCCTTTGTCCAAGCCCCTTGGCGCGTTCCTTTGTCCACATCTGGTTGTTGGGTAGAGCACCTCCGTCCTGTGTCCCCCATGATTCTTTACTCAAACAATTCCTAATATGGTACTGAACTGTCTCTTCACCATCCTGGTTGGCCCAGAGTGATGCACCCCTCCCCTCTGTATTGTGTGTGTGTGTAACAAACCAACATTCATTTTCAACCTATATGCTACTGTAACGGCTGTCGTAGTCGTTCTCCTCCTCAGACGAGGAGGAGCATGGATCGGACCAAGATGCGGAGTAGTTAATGTTCATATTTAATGGAAAATCAACAAAACACTTCAAAATACAAAAACAACCAACGTGACAAAACCGAAACCGTCCTGTGTGGCAACAAAACCTCCACAGGAACAAACACCCACAAAAACCAAGTGAAACCCAGGCTGCCTAAGTATGATTCTCAATCAGGGACAACGATTGACAGCTGTCTCTGATTGAGAATCATACCAGGCCGAACACCAAATCCCAACATAGAAAAACAACCATAGACAACCCACCCAACTCACGCCCTGACCAACTAAAATAAATACAAAACAAAGGAAAACAGGTCAGGAACGTGACAGCTACCCGGCTATAGTGCATAAACATAAATCCTAACAATATAGTTACGCTCGGTGTGTTGTCTTGATCGTTGGAGAGAAGTTCGTTTTTGTTGGAGTTATTGTGGAGAGTTCAGAGTGACATTCGTTATAGAATGGATGTTTCGGCAGTTGTCTTTCTTCGCGTTCAATGATACCGAATTCCTAGCTGCAGACTCGTAGTCAATATCAAAGACTTGTTATGATTCGTATAAGAGTTTTACCACGTGGTATATTAACCTTCGTTCTCCCCATTGAGGATAAACATGGTCATAATGGTAATTTCTTAGGAGTTGGCTTTTATTCAGATAGCAGAGAGGGGTGGTCCCATGGTCTCTGACCCAACTGGCTCAGGGGCGGTCCTTGGATTTAGTTCAAATACAACAGGGAGTTGTATTTTCCTTCATTAAACAGTTCAAAATCATATTACACAAGTATGCAAACAGTATCATACTCACTCATTCATTTTATACAACAAACAGATGTAAACCTCATATCTGAGGTTATTATATAAACAGCGGTATGGTAATGTGGCCAACCCGTCTCTCCTGAGTTTCCCACATGGGGACAAATGGACCGGTTCATAGCTGGACTCTTCCACCGATCTTTATACTTTTGCAGGAATATGAAATATGTTCGTACCTCAAGTTCTGTGAGGTGGAAGAGAATTCCTTTGTCCTGAAAGTTTACCCTCTCTCTTAATACTGTTTGTGGTGGGGAGATTCTCAGGAATTTACGACATCTCTCTGTGATCACCGCATGGGTTGTGGTGGAAAGGGAGAGGCAGGGAGAGGGGGATGGGGTTTGCAGTACCCAAGCAGGCAACATCATGACACCACCAACGAACCATCAAACAGGCAAAGTGTCAATACAGGACTAAGATTGAATCGTACTACACCAGCTCTGATGCTCGCGGGTTGGCAGGGCTTGCGAACCATTACAGACTACAAAGGGAAGCACAGCCGAGAGCTGCCCATTGACACAAGCCTACCAGATGAGCTAAACTACTTCTATGCTGGCTTCGAGGCAAATAACACTGAAACATGCACGAGAGCACCAGCTGTTCCGGAAGACTGTGTGATCTCGCTCTCCGCAGCCGATGTGAGAAAGACCTTTAAACAGGTCAACATTCACAAGGCCGCAGGGCCAGACGGATTACCAGGACGTGTACTGCGAGCATGCGCTGACCAACTGGCAAGTGTCTTCACTGACATTTTCAACCTCTCACTGTCCGAGTTTGTAATACCAACATGTTTTAAGCAGACCACTGTAGTGCCCAAGAACACTAAGGTAACCTGCCTAAATGACCACCGACCTGTAGCACTCACGTCTGTAGCCATGAAGTGCTTTGGAAGGCTGGTCATGGCCCACCATCAACAACATAATCCCAGAAACCATAGACCCACTCCAATTTGCATACCGCCCCAACAGATCCACAGATGATGCAATCTCTATTGCACTCTGCACTGCCCTTTCCCACCTGGACAAAAGGAACACCTATGTGAGAATGTTATTCATTGACTAAAGCTCAGTATTCAACACCATAGTGACCTCAAAGCTCATCACTAAACTAAGGACCCTGGGACTAAACACCTCCCTCTGCAACTGGATCCTGGACTTCCTGACGGGCCGCCCCCAGGTGGTAAGGGTAGGTAACAACACATCCGCCACGCTGATCCTCAACACAGGGACCCCTCAGGGGTGCGTGCTCAGTCCCCTCCTGTACTCCCTTGTTCACTCATGACTGCACAGCCAAGCACGACTCCAATGCCATCATTAAATTTGCAGATGACACAACAGTGGTAGGCCTGATCACCGACAACGATGAGACAGCCTACAGGGAGGAGGTCAGAGACCTGACCGTGTGGTGCCAGGACAACAACCTCTCCCTCAACGTGATCAAGACAAAGGAGATGATTGTGGACTACAGGAAAAAGAGGACCGAGCACTCCCCCATTCTCACCGACGGGGCTGTAGTGGAGCAGGTTGAGAGCTTCAAGTTTCTTGGTGTCCACATCACCAACAAACTATCATGGTCCAAGCACACCAAGACACTCGTGAAGAGGGCACGATAAAATCTATTCCCCCTCAGGAGACTGAAAAGATTGGGCATGGGTCCTCAGATCCTCAAACGGTTCTACAGCTGCACCACCGAGAGCATCCTGACTGGTTGCATCACTGCCTGGTATGGAAACTGCTCGGCCTCCGACCACAAGGCACTACAGAGGGTAGTGCGAATAGCCCAGTACATCCCTAGGGCCAAGCTTCCTGCCATCCAGGACCTCTATACCAGGCGGTGTCAGAGGAAGGCCCTAAAAATTGTCAAGGACTCCAGCCACCCTAGTCATGGACTCTCTGCTACCGCACGGCAAGCGATACCAAGTCTTGGTCCAAAAGGCTTCTAAACAGCTTCTACCCCCAAGCCATAAGACTCCTGAACATCTAATCAAAATGCTACCCAGACTATTTGCATTGCCCCCGCCTTATACACCGCTGCTTCTCTCTGTTGTTATCATCTATGCATAGTCACTTTAATAACTCTACCTACATGTACATACTACCTCAACTAACCGGTGCCCCTCTACATTGACTCTGTATTTGGCTAACTCTTCCCACCTGCGAACACACACACACACACACACGACAGCCACATGAAACCACACCCCGAAACGAACTCATGGTTGAATTCAGTGATGGCTGCTAGCATTTCTTAATGAACCAAATCTAAAACGAGGCCAAATCAGGAAATCTAGCGGGTGACATGTTGCATCTCTTCCTTGCTGCCTTTCAGAGCCAAGGAGGAGGGCGGATGAGAACAGCAGGCCAGTGGAGCACTTAGAACAGCAGCAGCCAGGGGCAAATGGTAGAGGAGCGGAGGATTTACAGTTGAAGTTGGAAGTTTACATACAACTTAGCCAAATACATTACTCATTTTTCACAATTCCTAACATTTAATCAGAGTAAAAATTCCCACTGTCTTAAGTCAGTTAGGATCACCACTTTATTTTAAGAACGTGAAATGTCAGAATAATAGTAGAGAGAATTATTTATTTCAGCTATAATTTCTTTAATCACTTTCCTAGTGGGTCAGAAGTTTACGTACACCCAATTAGTATTTGGTAGCATTGCCTTTAAATTGTTGAACTTGGGTCAAACGTTTCGGGTAGCATTCCACAACCTTCCCACAATAAGTTTGAATTCTGGCCCATTCCTCCTGACAGAGCTGGTGTAACTGTGTCAGGTTTGTAGCCCTCCTTGCTCACACACGCTTTTTCAGTTCTGCCCACACATTTTCTATAGGATTGAGGTTAGGGCTTTGTGATGGCCACTCCAATACCTTGACTTTGTTGTCCTTAAGCCATTTTGCCACAACTTTGGAAGTATGCTTGGTGTCAGTGTCCATTTGGAAGACCCATTTGCGACCAAGCTTTAACTTCCTGACTGATGTCTTGAGATGTTGCTTCAATATATCCACATACTTTTCCTGCCTCATGATGCCATCTATTTCGTGAAGTGCACCAGTCCCTCCTGCAACAAAGCACCCCCACAACATGATGCTGCCACCCCCGTGCTTCATGGTTGGGATGGTGTTCTTTGGCTTGCAAGCCTCCCCCTTTTTCCTCCAAACATAACGATGGTCATTATGGCCAAACAGTTCTATTTTTTTTTCTTCGGCCAGGGGACATTTCTCCAAAAAGTACGATCTTTGTCCCCATGTGCAGTTGCAAACCGTAGTCTGGCTTTTTTTATGGCGGTTTTGGAGCAGTGGCTTCTTCCTTGCTGAGCGGCCTTTCAGGTTATGTCGGGACTCGTTTTACTGTGGATATAGATACTTTTGTACCTGTTTCCTCCAGCATCTTCACAAGGTCCTTTGCTGTTGTTCTGGGATTGATTTGCACTTTTCGCACCAAAGTAAGTTCATCTCTAGGAGACAGAACGCGTCTCCATCCTGAGCGGTATGACGACTGCGTGGTCCCATGGTGTTTATACTTGTGTACTATTGTTTGTACAGATGAAAGTGGTACCTTCAGGCGTTTGGAAATTGCTCCCAAGGATGAACCAGACTTGTGGAGGTCTACATTTTTTTTCTGAGGTCTTGGCTGATTTCTTTTGATTTTCCCATGGTGTCAGGCAAAGAGGCACTGAGTTTGAAGGTAGGCCTTAAAACTTCTTAAGGACCCCGACAACATCCGGTGAAATTGCAGAGCGCCAAATTCAAATGACAGAAATAGTAATAATTAACATTCATAAAAGATACAAGTGTTATACATAAATTATTATTATAAAAAATAAAAAAAACTTTAAATTTTATCCCCTTTTCTCCCCAATTTTCATGGTATCCAATCGCTAGTAATTACTATCTTGTCTCATCGCTACAACTCTCGTACGGGCTCGGGAGAGACGAAGGTCGAAAGCCACGCGTCCTCCGAAGCACAACCCAACCAAGCCGCACTGCTTCTTAACACAGCGCGCCTCCAACCCGGAAGCCAGCCGCACCAATGTGTCGGAGGAAACACCGTGCACCTGGCCCCCTCGGGTTAGCGCGCACTGCGCCCGGCCCGCCACAGGAGTCGCTGGAGCACGATGAGACAAGGATATCCCTACCGGCCAAACCCTCCCTAACCCGGACGACGCTAGGCCAATTGTGCGTCGCCCCACGGACCTCCCGGTCGCGGCCGGCTGCGACAGAGCCTGGGCGCGAACCCAGAGACTCTGGTGGCGCAGCTAGCACTGCGATGCAGTGCCCTAGACCACTGCGCCACCCGGGAGGCCCTACATCAATTTAAAGATGAACTTCTTGTTAATCCAGCCGCTGTGTCAGATTTCAAAAAGGCTTTACGGCGAAAGCATACCATGCGATTATCTGAGGACAGCGCCCGGCTTACAAAAGCATACAAACATTTTCAAGCCAAGTAGAGGAGTCACGAAAGTCAGAAATAGCGATAAAATKTATCACTTACCTTTGACGATCTTCATCTGGTTGCACTCACAAGAGTCCCTGTTACAATATTTTTGTTAGATAAAGTCCCTCTTTATATCCAAGAAACTCAGTTTTGTTGGCGCGCTTTGTTCAGTAATCCACTGGCTCAAAGGCGGTCACAACAGGCAGACGAATACATCCTAATAGTACCGGTAAAGTTTGTCAAACGATGTTTATAATTAATCCTCAGTTTGTCTATTGTCTAAATAATTGATAATATTTCAACCGGACAATAGCGTATTCAATAGAAAGGAAAAACAACGAACGGCAAGCAATCGGTCATGCGCTCAAACCAGCTCTGGTTCATTCTACAGTCCACTCAGAAAATGGTCTCATTCTTCCTAATTTTTCAGAATACAAGCCTGAAACAATGTCTAAAGACTTGACATCTAGTGGAAGCCATAGGAACTGCAATCTGAGTCCTAACCCATTAGATACTGTATAGGCGTTCAATAGAAAACTACACACATCAAAATATCCCACTTCCTGGATGGATTTTCCTCAGGTTTTCGCCTGCCATATCAGTTCTGTTGTACTCACAGACATTATCTTAACAGTTTTGGAAACTTTAGACTGTTTTCTATCCAAATCCAAATCAAATTATATGCATATCCTAGCTTTACTTTGGGCACCTCAGTCATCCTAACGTCCGAATACTGCCCCCTATCCCTAAAAGTTAAAATACATCCACATGTACACCTCCAATTGACTCAAATGATGTCAATTAGCATATCAGAAGCTTCTAAAGCCATGACATAATTTTCTAGAATTTTCCAAGCTGTTAAAAGGCACAGTCAACTTAGTGTATGTAAACGTCTGACCCACTGGAATTGTGATACAGTGAGTTATAAGTGAAATAATATGTCTGGAAACAAATGTTGGAAAAATGACTTGTGTCATGCACAAAGTAGATGTCCTAACCGACTTGCCAAAACTATAGTTTGTTTAACAAGAAATGTGTGGAGTGGTTGAAAAATGAGTTTAAATGACTCCAACCTAAGTGTTTGTAAACTTCCGACTTCAACTGTATCTCCTATTTTAATGTTTGGAACATCAATTAGGTCAACTCTTAAGGTGGATTGTTTTAATTAAGACTATTATGTCCACTAGAAAACCATCAACATGTACAGTGTCTTTGTTTGTTTCTGCAGTTCAAGGTTTTTTTTCCCAAAGAAATAAGAGCACCAATCGTTAGGGCTCCAGAGACCTCTTCCTGTTCAGAAAGAACAACAAGACTGGTGGACAAAGATGTGAGTGACTCAAATGTTTGCATAACATACTGTATCAGTGATTTATACACTAACGCTGCTTTGTCTGGGCAATGAGCAAAAAAAACGATGATTTTATGTTGACGGCCATATTATCTGTTGAAATGTTCTAATACTGTGGCTGCTGAAGTAACCCCAGTACTGATATGTTTACAGAACACTGAGTCATGTCTGACTTGGAGACCATCGAGCTAGCCGCTCTGGGCCGACCCTTCCAGCTGGGGATGCTGTATGACTGTCGTAGAGATGTCCTCATCCCAGGTACAGGAAACTATTCCTCTTTGGTTTGGAGGTAATCAGTATGCATCATCTTAAATTCATTGACAGTGTTTCCACCATTGAGTTGGATAGAGGGCACACTGTTCCAGCACGGGGAACACCATTGAGGGCTTTCACCATTTTAAAGTAGTTACTATGGATTAAGCAATAATCAGCAGGAGGGGTCAGCCAATGAATTGCACCCCTGAGCAGGCATTCCATAACTGCAGATGTCAGTAAATCACCAACCTTGGCTTTATACCTGTTCAGACTATACTGTAACACTCCACACAGTAGGTGGTGGTATGCACCTTTACAGTTTATTTATAAACTGCTAATACACTCATAGAAGTTGAAGACATTGGGGCCATAATTGTGAACATAAGCAACCATTTAAATTTAAACAGTTTCTCCAGCTCAAAATGCGTCTCAGCTAATTAAAATTGTTGATTTACTTGCACGTGACAGAATGCTAAATTGCAGCTGGTCCCATCAGATAACATGGCATAAGTTAGCGCTATGCTAACATCACCAGGTGGCAGGGATTTATATTCTGTCTGATCCCTCCTGAGGACCCAGATTGAATTATGTAATCCTTCCTTAACCCAAAGGAAGTATCTCCCTGTTGACTACTTCAAATGGTGAAAGTCCTGAATGGCGCTGTCCATGCTAAAACAGGCTTTTGGGCACTAAATGAGGCTGTCACAGAATCAGCCATTGCAGAGAGAGATGAGCTTTCTGGTGCATCTCTATGGTTACCACAGAGTAAGAAAAGTTAGAGGACGCACTTGGGACAAAAGAGTGATGGCAGGTTGTTTTTAAAGTGTTCATATAGTAGTAATGCTGTCAATGGCAAAGATGGTACTTTTTTTTAAATGATTGTATGTATCCATTTGTCCCTGCAGGGAAACGTTCTAGATATAAGTCTTTCTGTTTCCAAATAGCACCTTTTATTTGGAACAAAGGTTCTATTTGATCTGAAAGAAGCTCCAGATAGAACCCATTTCCAGACTGGTTCAAATGGTGCTATAGAGCAGTCTTTACGTCTGAGTGTAGGAGGTGTAGGTTTTCTAACTATGGGTTGACACCTAGAATATTTACTTTGAGTTAAATATTTACCTTCAATAAGTTATTTGAATAAAACCATGTTTACAGATAGAAATATTTACACATGTACACGTTGGAGTATAATTTTCACAATAAATGTTCTTTGGTCATTCTCTTTAAACTGCAGGTATCACTCTCTGGGATTCTGAGATGCTGCAGAAACACATCAATGTCCGTCATAAACCGAACACTGACTTCAAAATCATTGCTTCAGACTCAAGTGAAGCCAAGTTAGATGCTTTGAAGGTGTCTGCATCTCTTAAAGCCAGTTTTCTTGGTGGCTTAGTCAGTGTGACGGGTTCTGCTGAATTCCTACATGACAAAAAGACCTCAAAGCGTCAGTCTAGGGTTTCTCTGCAGTACCATACCACCACTCGCTTCGAGCAGCTGACCATGGACCACCTGGGGGCAGGAAATGTGAAATACTCTAATATCTTACAAGAGGGCTCTTCAACCCATGTGGTGACTGGCCTGCTCAATGGAGCGCAGGCCTTTTTTGTTTTTGACCAAGAGGTTTCTTCAGAAGAAAACCACCAGGACATCCATGGCAACCTGCAGGTCGCAATAAAAAAAATCCCTGAAATGTCAATAGAAGGGCAGGGAGATTTGAAGATGAGTGAGGAAGAGAAGAGCGAGGCCAAAAAATTTAACTGCACCTTCCATGGTGATTTTGCACTAGAAAACAACCCTGTCACATTTGAAGATGCCATCAAGGTGTATGCTGGCCTGCCAAGTCGCCTAGGGGATAATGGAGAACATGCTGTGCCCATGACCGTCTGGCTCTATCCTCTCAAGAACCTGGACTCTGCTGCTGCCCAGCTAGTCAGGCAGATCAGTGTTCACCTGGTGCGTCGCGCACAGCGAATCTTGGACGGACTGGACAATACTGATGTACAATGCCAGGACATGATGAAGGAAGACATGGCTATCAAGTTCCCTGAAMTCAAAGCCAAGCTCAWCAAGWTCAGGGACTTGTGCTCAGAGTACAAGCAGGTGTTCCAGAAAGGTCTCTACAAGGTTCTTCCCAACATAAGAGGAGGAGGAATGGAGGAGGAAGAGCTGATTAAAATGCTCAACAGCAAAGAACGTTCTCCATTCCAGAATGACCTCATGATCACGTATCTGGACGACAGAGAGAGAGAGATGAATGTTGTCAGCTCTTACCTTGACCTAATGAAAGAGGTACAAGTTGTGTACTCAAGCAGTGAATTGGATGGAATTGTGCTTGATAAAGCTAATGATTATGTCGTGTGTTTTGCATTTTCCTATTTGAAGGAGAAAGAAGAGTATCTGGTAGTCTTGGAGAACTACTTGCTGGAAGAATCTAAGAGTGATTTTTCACTGATACCTTACAACCCCAACGCAGCCGGGAAGACTGCAGCAGAAAAGTGGTTTCGCTCAGGGGAGGTAACGACCCTAAGCAGGCAAACCATAAAACTGTTCCTAGACTTCAAAGAGTCTAACAAAGGCAGAGAAAATCTTGCATTCTGCATTGCATCAATTCCAAACAAACTCCTCACTGCGTCCTCCATCCATGTCTATGAAAGAGGGACACTTTTGAGTCCACAGTTTGAGCTGCCATCAAAGCCAGGTGTTCCCACCATCAAAAATCTGGAGCATGACTGTGTCCACTTGCAAGTCAACCCTCCCAACCTTGGTTTTACCTCTGTGGAGTCGTACCAGGTTTTGTACCAGGCTGAGCAGGCTGACTCTGAGTGGACCGAGGTCAAATCGGATGCTACAACTAATCAGGTCACCATCAGTCGTTTGGACCCTTACAAAAAGTACCGCTTTAGCTGCAAGGCGGTGTGTAGACCTGGTGTGAGCCTCTCCAGTGACTGGACAGAATACTTCAGGACATTCCCATGTAGCCCTCCTGGACCACCCACAGAGAAGAGGATAGAATCAGGTAGTGTCTGCGTGAACTGGGACATTCCTACCATGGTGGGAGATGATGTTGAAGTCATTGGTTATGTGGTTGAATACAGAAAGAGTGTAAAGGCTACAGACAATCAGATGTGGCACACCATCAAAACCACCATTAGAGAGAGTACACTGGAAGGACTAGAAGCTGACACTGCATACAGCATCAGAGTCGCTGCTAACTGTGGCGAAGCAGGGAATACCTTACCCAGTCCTGAGACTGTGCTGACTACCCTTAGGGTCTCTGATGCCCAACCGAAGACAAGCAAATCAACCATAGCAAAAAGTGAGGAATTCCTCAAAAAATCCCAGAAGGTGGAAAAGGGAAACCCCTCAATCCAATGGCTGAATCTGGAACAGAAGTTGGTTGTAAGTGACAGTTTTGACCAGTACAGATTTGGGAAGAAAGTTGAGCAAGGGAATAACAAGGTGATATTGCTTCTGGGGGCCACAGGTGGAGGAAAAACAACTCTGGTCAATGCCATGATAAACTACATTCTTGGGGTACAGTGGGAAGACTGTTACCGCTTTAAGCTCATCCATGAGGTGACCAACAGGTCACAGGCTGAGAGCCAGACTGTGGTTGTGACATCATACGAGCTCTACAACCAGCCAGGCTTTCAGATTCCTTATTCTCTGACCATCATTGACACACCAGGGTTCGGAGACACCAGAGGAATAGCTCATGATAAATTGGTCACCCAAAAGGTGAAGGATTTCTTGTGTCATCCATTAGGGATTAATCACATTGATGCAGTCTGCTTTGTAATGCAGGCACCACTTGTTCGTCTCAGTCCTTCCCAGAGATACATCTTTGATTCCATCCTGTCCATCTTTGGAAAGGATGTTGCTGAAAACATCCTGATGCTTGTGACATTTGTTGATGGGAAGAACATACCGGTGCTAGAGGCCATCAAAGCTGCAAATCTGCCCTGTAAGAAAGACAAGAAGGGGCTACCAACCCATTTCAAATTCAACAGTTCCTTTCTGTTCTCAAAGGAGACGGAGAGCAGCTCTGAAGAGGATGATACTGATGAGGATCATAAAGCCCAGTGTCCAGAGCAATGGAGGTCAACATTCAAGGAGATGAAGAAATTTTTCCAAGCACTGGAAAGCATTGAGAGTAAAGATCTGACCCTGACAAAGAAAGTTCTGGAAGAACGTGAGCTTCTGGAGAAGACCATGACACGCCTGACCCCTCAGATCACAGCWGGTCTGTCAAAGCTAAGTGAGATCAAAAGCTTCAAACAGTGTCTGGAGAACGAGGACGAGAACATGAAACAGAACAAACATTTTGAGACCGAGGTAAAGGTGCTGCAGGTCAAGAGAAGCAAATTAGCCCAGGACTTTGCGACAAACTGCCAGATATGCAATTTCACATGTCACACCTGCTGCTTCCTCCCAAATGAGGAAGACATCAAAAGTTGTGCCGTGATGGATGATGATGACAACTGCACCATATGTCCAGGAAAATGCTCTTCCACTGACCACGACAGGGAACACGTCTTGTTGACATATGAAACAAAGACTGAGAAAAAGACTATTCAAGGAATGAAGGACAACTTCATGAAGGCGTGGGGCAAGTCTATGGAAACCAAGGAGATGCTGGAGAAGCTTGAGGATGAGTTTCATATGATCAAGGACGTACTGATGAATTTGATCAAGAAGTCTTCTGATTGTCTCAAAAGACTTAATGATGTTGCACTGAAGCCAAGCTTTCTCTCCACTTTGGAGTACATTGAGTTAATCATTCGCACAGAGGAGAGCGAACACAAGCCAGGCTTCGAGGATCGGATCGTAGAGTTGAAGAAAATGAAGGGAGAGTTTACGATTCTGGATAAGATTGCAAAAGGAGAAGATGTACTCCCAAATGAGCGAGAATTCCTGAAGGAAAAATAGGATGGATGGCAGGGGGTTCCAACATAAGTCAGTCATGGAATGTTGTCCTGCTAACATTATCTGGGGGGAAAAAATGTTGTCTACATTTGAAATTTAAGCTACCCAACGTTGTAGGAACGTTTGTGTTTACTGTTTAGAGCCAACTGAGATGTGTGGTTCATTGGCTTTGTATTAAAACTCTTAGCCTTGTGTAAAGCCGATTGTTAATTTGTCCACCCCGACGTATCTTAATAAAAATGATGGCCTAGATTAAATCAGAACTATAGAAAATCATTGTCTTTGTTCAGGCAATGTCAGAGGTGTACCTGCATCAAGTCTCTGAGTGGCTGTTCTTGTGGTCATTGTCACAAAGTCACACCCATCCTACCCATGTTAGAAGTTCAGAAGGAGAAAGTGTAGAGTATATATAGAAATAATGACACATTGAAAATGACTAAATGAAAGAATAATGATTGATCTCATCCTAATGGAGGTGTACTGTGTATTACAACACACATTCCTATGTTCAGCCTTGTCAAACGGATGCATGAGATTTCTGCTAATGTGACTCAGTGCATCGAATGGCAATGTCCGCGATAGGTATAACGCTGGGAAACACAGTAACACCTCTGACATCTCCTAAGGGTCTTTCTATAAACTAGAGTACCAGTGAAGATTTCCTGCGGTGGACAACTGACAGATACAGCTGTTGATAACTAGTAATTAATATAAGGAACATTCAATAAAATTTACAAGTTAATTTAACAAACTCTGTTTAACCCTTTCTCATGGTTGGTGTCTTGACAAATTTCTTCAATATCATGTGACATAAAACACTACATTTCTTGCATTCATGGCAGTGTTTGTTGTTCTGTCAKATAGTAAGCATTTATCAGTTAAATGAGACATTGAACTTGAACCCGGTAAGAATCCTGGATCTTGCTCGGACAGTTCTTTGTTTGGTGATTTTGGAAATGCACTGTAACTAGGCCTACTTAACATTTAGTGTTTCCTTATGTTACGGTGTGAATATAGTTTTCATGGGAACACAAATCCAAAATGGACAGTACCAGTCAAAAGTTTGGACACACCTACTCATTCCAGGGTTTTTCTTTATTTTTACTATCTTCTACATTGTATAATAGTGAAGACATCAAACAATGAGATCACATATGGAATCATGTAGTAACCAAAAAAGTGTTAAATCAAAATATATTTTAGATTCTTCTAATTGATACAGCACTCGATGCAACAACAGTCAAAGTGCAGGGAAAATATTGTTTGCGAGGAATGTCCACAATGTTTTGTTGTCTCCTTCGTTAACCCGATGAAGACCATTGTGCCGTGGTCCATATTAGATCTAACATCCCTAGCAGATAATTGATGTTCATCATCTGTCTGCTTGATTTACAGCAGGGTCACGTTAGATTGGACAGAGAACAAGTCAAGGTAATGAGTTAAAGTTTTATTGGACAGAGTCGACTACGCAATTGTGTAGCATAGACTATAGCGTATGGAAGCATGGCCTTAACTACATATTAGGACACCGAGGTCCATGTACTTTTTGGGCCAATTAATATTTTTTATTGCATGACAAGATCAAAAAAATAGTAAAGGGTTGCTCCTCGTTCATTTGATTTTAATCTGAAATCAAACTATTCATAAACAGTTTTGTTTTTTGTCGAAAGGAAATATTAAATAATGATTTGATTATTGTGTTTTTATAATTATTGGTTCTAGTTCAACCTGTGAAAACAGGGCCGGATTAAGAAATCATAGGCCCCGGGGCTTTGTTTTAATAAATAATGCACACTGACTCACCTAATGATGGAGATGAAGCCATAGGCTACCCACGGTGATGAAGCCATAGGCTACCCACGGTGATGAAGCCATAGGCTACCCACGGTGATGAAGCCATAGACTACCCAGAGCGTGAGTGGAGCCATAGGCTACTCACGGTGATGAAGCCATAGGCTACCCACGGTGATGAAGCCATAGGCTACCCACGGTGATGAAGCCATAGGACCCACGGTGATGGAAGCCATAGGCTACCCACGGTGATGAGCCATAGGCTACCCACAGTGATGAAGCCATAGGCTACCCACGGTGATGAAGCCATAGGCTACCCACAGTGATGGAGCCATAGGCTACCCACGGTGATGAAGCCATAGGCTACCCACAGTGATGGAAGCCATAGGCTACCCACAGTGATGAAGCCATAGGCTACCCACGGTGATGAAGCCATAGGCTACCCACGGGTGAAGCCATAGGCTACCCACGGTGATGAGCCAAAGGCTACCCACAGTGATGAGCCATAGGCTACCCACGGTGATGAAGCCATAGGCTACCCACAGTGATGAAGCCATGACAGGCTACCACGGTGATGAAGCCATAGGCTACCCACAGTGAATGGACCATAGGCTACCACGGTGATGAAGCCATAGCTACCCACGGTGAGGAAGCCATAGGCTACCACGGTGATGAAGCCATAGGCTACCCACAGTGATGAAGCCTAAGGCTACCCACAGTGAGTGAAGTCATAGGCTACCCACAGTGATGAAGCCATAGGCTACCCACAGTGATGGCCATTATACTTGCTGTGGCAATAGTCCATCTCAAGATGAGCGACTTGAAAAACAGTGTCTGCTGTGAGCTAGAAATTAGGAGTTGAGATTTTTTTTAAATATTGTTTCTACATACAGATTAGTCTTCTCTTTCAGCAGTAGACATCTCTTTCCAAACTACATTTTCCAGGATTGTATTTTGAAATCTGCAAAAGGCAAACAGACAGTTTCAACAGCCATAGAAATATACTGAACAAAAACGCAACACGCAACACGCAACAACGCAACATGCACAAATTCAGACTTTAACTGATTACAGTTCATATAAGGAAATCAGTCAACTGAAATAAATACATTAGGTCTAATCTATGGATTTCACATGACTGGGAATACAGATATGCACCTTTGAAAAAAGAGTATGGACAAGTGTAGGCAGAGTTAATAGTCCAGAGGTGGGGCAAAAGTATAGGTCGGCAGGCAGGCTCAGGGTCAGGGGCAGGCAGAGGGTCAGGCAGGCGGGGTCAGGGGCAGGCAGAGTGGTCAGGCAGGGCGGGTCAGGGGCAGGCAGAGTGGTCAGGCAGCGGGGTCAGGGCAGGCAGAGTGGTCAGGCAGGCGGGGTCAGGGGCAGGCAGAGTGGTCAGGCAGGCGGGGTCAGAGTCAGTGTCACGTTCCTGACCTGTTTTCTGTTAGTTGTGTATGTTTTAGCTGGTCAGGACGTGAGTTTGGGTGGGCAGTCATGTTTCTGTTTTCTATGTTGGTTAATGGGTACCTAATATGGTTCTCAATTAGAGGAGGTGGTTTTCATCTCCTCTGATTGAGAATCAATTAAGGTAGGTGGTGTCACATTGTTGTTTGTGGGTGGTTGTCTCCTGTGTCAGTGTCTGTGTCGATGTGGCACCATACGGGACTGTTTCGTTCGTTCGTCATTTTGTGTAGTCATTTTCCTGTTCGTGAGTTCTTCGTGTTTCATGTAATTCGTCGTTCAGGTCTGTCTACTCCGTTTGTGTATTTTGTTAGTTATCAAGTGTTCTTCGTGTTTTCGTTCCTTGTTTAAATAAATCATGTATTCTCACAACGCTGCGCCTTGGTTCAATCCCTGCTCTTCCTCTTCGTATGAAGAGGAAGAGGAACGCCGTTACAGCAGGGGCGGGGGGCAGCCCCGGGGCGGGCAGAGTTGGTCAGGCAAGGCGGGGTCAGGGTCAGGGGCAGGCAGAGTGGTCAGGCAGGCGGGGTCAGGGTCAGGGGCAGGCAGAGTGGTCAGGCAGGCGGGGTCAGAACCAGGAAGGCGAGAAAAGGAGAGACTGGGAAAAGCAGCAGCCGAGACAAAAAACTGGTTGACTTGACAAACAAGATGAACTGGCAACAGACAAACAGAGAACATAGGTATAAATACACAGGGGATAATGGGAAGATGGGCGGCACCTGGAGGGGGATGGAGACAGTCACAAAGACAGGTGAAACAGATCAAGGTGTGACACGGGAACTGGAACACGTCAATCCAGAGCATCCTAAACATGCTCAATGGCTGATATGTCTGAGAATGCAGGCTATGGATGAACTGGGATATTTTCAGATTCCAGGAATACTCTGGACTATTGACCTCTGCCTACCCTGAGCCTGCCTGCCGTCCGGTATCGTTGACCCACCTCTGGTTTACTGACCCCTGCCTGCCTTGACCTGTCTATTGCCTGCCCCTGTTGGATTATTAAACCATTGTTTATTCGACGTGGTCTGCGTCTGTGTCTTACCTTCATATCTGATATCCCGCCAAAATCCAGCAACTTCGCAAGGCCTTTGAAAAGGAGTAGAACCACGTTCCACAGGCTACAGTCAACAGCCTGATCCACTATATGGGAAGGAGATGCGCGAGAGTGTTTCTGGTCCATACCCCTTTTTTCAAAGGTGCATATCTGTATTCCCAGTCATGTGAAATCCATAGATTAGAGCCTATTTTATTTATTTCAATTGACTGATTTCCTTATATGAACTGAACTGTAAAGTCTGAAATTGTTGCGTGTTGTGTTTATATATTTTTTCACTCTTTTTCTATGTCTGGTTGCAACGGTCTGTTTGCCTTTTGCCATTCTCAAAATACAATCCTGGGAAAAATATATAGTTTGGAAAAAGAATGCCTACTGCTGAAAAGAGAAGACTAATCTGTATGTACAGTCAATAACACAATAGGGAAAAAAGAAAGTCTATATACAGTGTGTGCAAATGGCGTGAGGAGGAAAGGCAATAAATAGGCCATAGTAGCGAAGTCATTACAATTTAGCAGATTAACACTGGAGTGATAGATGAGCAGATGATGATGTGCAAGTAGAAATACTGGTGTGCAAAAGAGCAGAAAAGTAAATAAAAACAATATGGGGATGAGGTAGGTAAATTGGGTGGGCTATATACCGATGGACTATGTACAGCTGCAGCGATCGGTTAGCTGCTCAGATAGCTGATGTTTAAAGTTAGTTAAGGAAATATAAGTCTCCAGCTTCAGTGATTTTTGCAGTTCGTTCCAGTCATTGGCAGCAGAGAACTAGAAGGAAAGGCAGCCAAAGGAGGTGTTGGCTTTGGGGATGACCAGTGAGATATACCTGCTGGAGCACGTGCTACGGGTGGGTGTTGTTATCATGACCAGTGAGCTGAGAAGGCAGGGCTTTACCTAGCAAAGACTTATAGATGACCTGGAGCCAGTGGGTCTGGCGATGAATATGTAGCGAGGGCCAGCCGACTAGAGGTCGCAGTGGTGGGTGGTTTAAGGGCCTTTGGTGACAAAACGGATGGCACTGTGATAGACTGCATCCAGTTTGCTGAGTAGAGTATTGGAAGCTATTTTGTAAATGACATCGCCGAATTCGAGGATCGGAAGTATAGTCAGTTTTACGAGTGTCTGTTTTTATTTTTTTATTTTTTATTTCACCTTTATTTAACCAGGTAGGCTAGTTGAGAACAAGTTCTCATTTGCAACTGCGACCTGGCCAAGATAAAGCATAGCAGTGTGGACAGACAACAACACAGAGTTACACATGGAGTAAACAATAAACAAGTCAATAACATGGTAGAAAAAAAAGAGAATCTATATACAATGTGTGCAAAAGGCATGAGGAGGTAGGCAATAAATCGAATAATTACAATTTAGCAGATTAACACTGGAGTGATAAATCATCAGATGATCATGTGCRAGTAGAGATACTGGTGTGCAAAAGAGCAGAAAAGTAAWWAAWWAAARSMRKWWKGGGRGTGAGGTAGGTAAATTGGGTGGGCTATATACCGATGGACTATGTACAGCTGCAGCGATCGGTTAGCTGCTCRGATAGCWGATGTTTAAAGTTGTTGAGGGAGATAAAAGTCTCCAACTTCAGAGATTTTTGCAATTCGTTCCAGTCGCAAGCAGCAGAGAACTGGAAGGAAAGGCATCCAAATGAGGTTTTGGCTTTAGGGATGATCAGTGAGATACACCTGCTGGAGCGCGTGCTACGGGTGGGTGTAGCCATCGTGACCAGTGAACTGAGATAAGGCGGCACTTTACCTAGCATAGCCTTGTAGATGACCTGTAAGCCAAGTCAACAAACAGATCACTGAGCCACTCTCGAATCCCACCGTACCTTCTCCGCTGTGCAATCCGGTTTCCGAGCCGTCACGGGTGCACCTCAGCCACGCTCAAGGTACTAACGTAATCATAACCGGCATCGATAAAAGACAGTACTGTGCAGCCGTCTTCATCGACCTGGCCAAGGCTTTCGACTCTGTCAATCACCATATTCTTATCGGCAGACTCAGTAGCCTCGGTTTTTCTAATGACTGCCTTGCCTGTCACCAAACTGCAGACAGAGTTCAGTGTGTTAAATCGGAGGGGCATGTTGTCCGGTCCTCTGGCAGTCTACATGGGTACACAGGTTCAATTCTCGGCGACTCTTTCTCTGTATATATCAATGATGTTGCTCTGCTGCGGACGATTCCCTGATCCACCTCTACGCAGACAC